>NW_026904026.1:352500-379172 GCF_024500275.1 Phycodurus eques
GTAGATTTTGGATAGCCCTCAGACTGACAGGTTAGCACGAGCTCGCCTTCTTTTGCTGTTTTGAAAATGTTTTTGGTGACCGTTTTGAAAGGTGCAGTCACAGATAACTTAATATCCTTATAGTGAGCTCCGTTTGTTGTCCCTATTATACATTGGTAGGTTCCCGTGTCATTGATGCGAAGCCTGGTTACTTGCAACTTCGCCCAGCCATCTTTAATCTGTTCGGTGAGCAGTCTGGCGCGACCCTGGAAGTCTGGATGTCGGAAGGAGGCTTGTTCCTGCCCGCGATCCATACGGTACACTTCCCGAGATCGAGCCGGCGAGATCCAGTGCCAAGATACTGTCAAATCCTCGTATGGATGCTGAGACAAAGGGAAGAACCGGCAGCCCATCACCACGTCTCCTTCCAATTCGGCTTTATATGAGGTTCGCTCCGCGGTAGTGGTTAGCAAGACCTGGAGACATGGCTGCTTAGTCCACTTCATTTAGATTTTGTTTTGTTATTTTCTTCAGCAAAATAATTATTTTACCTTTCTCTGCTTCCTTGGTTGGGGTATCTGGCTCTTTTTCTTATTGCTTGAATATCTGTCCGGTCCTTGGAGTCCATCGGGCAAATATTCTTTTTAGCAATCCAGTTGTCCCTCTTCTATCTCATCCAGTTTACGGGATAAGTAAGACACATCGGCTGATAAAGCGAGCAGCCTCCCGGTAGTCTTTGGTATGAATTCTTCTAATTTATCGAAAAGGGCTTTCTGTTCTACAAATGCAGCATGATGCTGTGTCACTAGAGGTGTGATCTCCTCCTGTTCATTTTGTATCACTTGTAGTGCTGTTAATGTGAGCTTTAGTGCAGTTGCTATGCACATCCCTCGTTCCTCCAATCTAGCAGTACGAGCTTCCAGGTCATTCAGCTGATCCATTCCTTTCTTTCTTCGTTATGCTGTGTGAGACTGCGCCGCATTCGGGATTCGGCACCAGTTAACTTGCTTCGATCCCATTTATATATTTACTCTTACATAGGCCCCACCCCTTTAAAGGGTGTCTCTTATAATTCAATTGTCTTCAATCTAATTATATCTTCTTTATCGTATAATTCTTGCAATTGTCAACAACATTTTTCCAATTATGTCTTATATAGAAACCTTTTGCCTTTCCAATTGAATTACGGGATTTTCTGAGTCGCGCACTTAATTCTCCTTCTTTAGGTTTTTAATCTTCCTTCGACGAGGAAGATAACTCTTCGCTTGGTCTTTTCCACAGATAAGAGAGCCGTATCTTAAATATTTCGTCACCAACCTCAATCGTTTGTGTTCGGCGGCCTTCCTCTGTTTCCTGTGCCTCCTTTTCTGGGGAGGATTTCCTCGCGGTAGGTTGCCGTCGTTTATTCTTTTTGGTCTTTCCTGGCGTCCAATCCTCATCTTCTTTTGAAGCGCTTTTTTTCGCTTTCATTACTTGTCCTATTTTCCTCCATCTTGGACTTCCATATTTCTTGGGCCATATTTCATTATATTTTGGGCATCCTCTCAGCGACTGATGTTTGGTCCTATTTGGCAGCATATGCCCGTCCCCATTACAACCAGGGTGGGGGCACCTTGTCTTCCTTATTTCAAGGTGTTCTTTTAGACTATAAATCTATTCGTCTTTGTCCTCTGAATCGTTTGAGGCAGTTTCGATTGTCTCTTGCCAATTTTCTAATTCCGCTGTTGCCGCTTCTGCTAGCGTTAACAATTCTGTCCTTCCACTTAATTCACTTAAGACCCTCATAGGGCTTCCACTTAAATCTCTTTCCCTTCTTCTGACGGTTGTTCTCACTGACAACTCCATACCTAGGTAGTATATTCCTTCATAGGGTACCATGGCTACTCTGACTCTGACTTCAACCCAATATTTCACTGCTGTTTGGGCTGGAATCACCAGGTGAGGTGTCGCTGGACTCATCTGGAGTGTGGCAACCTTCTCTTTATACTCCAACCTCTTGGGGGCTTCGTCCAACAACGTTAGATGGGTATACAAGCCGTTTTCTCCCACTTCTCGCTCGTGCGAAACGTTGGGCAAGGGGGTTATTGGGATATGTTCATTGGCTAAAATATTACCTATTATCACTTCCCAGGATGTTCCAATCCTTGAGGTGTACAGAGGATCCAATTGTATCTTAGTTGCTACTGGTACTGAATGTTCTACTATCTTTGCGGGGCGTTCGTCTTCTGCCCACTCTGTCCAATTCATTTTAAGTAGATTCGATAGTCCCATATCTAGTTTTCTGTTATATATCCCCTTTTTTTGTAGGGGATATCAAAATGGGAGGTAACCAGCTTATTGGTGTCTCCGCTTTGGTTACTTGCCATCCCTCGGCTTTACCAGCTAATACCAATGCTCCATGTCTGGATCCTTCTCCAGCAGTGGTCACAATGTAGTAGTATTGCTCCATTCCACCAACATTCACAGTTTTTCTGTCCTTCACTTTCTTGTGGGTTCCAATCCCATTGAGCATAGAATTTTAACCTCGCCAAATCTCTCACTCTACATCTTTCGCAAATGTAAGCGTCAAGTACCTTTGCTGGTCCCAATTCCTCCAACGTCCGGGATCCTGCGGTCCAATTCCGGTTTATCTCATGTCTTCTGTTCGCCTGTGATTCGGTTCTTCCGCAGGACACACAGTCTTGATTCACCTGGCGCCAACACAAACTCTCTATTCCTTCGTATAGATATCCTCTTTTAGCATTCTCCAAAAGTTTAAATGCTCTTCCAGCCATTATTCCACTCGTAGTCCTCCGTGTGACCACAACACCTTTTATCATGGCCAACTTGACAAAAGGCGGAACTTCTTCTTCCACTTCAGTACTCATATTTTTCTTCTAGTTCGGCTTCTAGCTGAATCGACTGGTATTTGTTTAAGCTGCTCTACCCCTTGGATCCCTCTCTCTTTGAGGCGCACTGTGTTTCTGTCCAACACTTCTTCTACGATGTCAGGATTTTCATATTTGGTCTTTACTGCTTGCTCGTCAGATGCACAATGTGACTTGACCCATACTCGCTGTCCCTCTTGTAATGGGCACTTCTCTCTTTACTCTGCCAATGTCAAGGGCGACAAAGGGGCGTTGATTCAATTCCTCTGAGGGGGACGGCCTTCCAGTCCTGCTCCTCCCATTCAAGTCCTTGACTAATTCCACTAATTTTTCACTCCATTCTTTTCCATTAGCATTTTTTCCTAGCCAATTTTTAGCTAAACCAATGGTTCTTTCGGCTACACCATTAGCTTGGGGGGTGTAAGGCGGTGAATAAATTCTAGTTATTCCCCATTTTTGACACCACCTGTCCACCGCAGCGTTTTTGAAATGGGTTCCATTATCAGTTCTTAGCTCTTTTGGTATTCCGAGCCACATGCATCCTTCCTCTAGTGTCTTTATCACACTTCTAGCATTAGCTTTCCGCACTGCTTTTAATCCAAAATGTCCTGACATCGAATCCACTAGCACGATTAGGTACTTCTCACCTTTCGCGCCATTCACTCCCATGGGGCCTGCCACGTCCATGCAGACTGATGCCCATGGCAAAGTGCTTCTGATAGTCAATGCTTCAGCTCGCTGTCCTCGGCGTCCTGCGTTGTATCTATTACACTGCTCGCAGTCTCGCAACACGGCTCAGACTTTCTTATCTGAGATCCAAAGTTCCAGTCTTTCCAGTTCTTTCTTTGTGGGTAAGGTACCTCCATGGCCTAGCGCTTCATGTACGGCCGTAGTAATCTCACGCACAAACTCGTCTGGGACCACTTTTCCTCCAGGGGTCTTGTCCCATCCGTCTGCTCCTACAACAAATAATCTCCTCTCTTGGACGTATCTATCAACTTCATCATTTCCTCTCCAATGGGCCCCGTCTTTAACGTGGGCTCTCTGGTGGACAATATCTATGTTCATATTTAACCTCAACTCGGCTATTTTTCTTCCATAATTCTGTATGGGCTACTGATTTGCCCTTCGCTCCTTCATATCCATTTTCTTCCCAAATGGACAGGTCTTCTTTCAGAGCTTGTGCACAATAGTGACTGTCTGTTACTATCTTTACTCGTCGCACGTGCAGCCTTATGGCTTCTAACAGTCCTTCCAATACTGCAGTAACCTCCCTGGCTTGGGCACTGCCAGGGGTTATGCCTTTGCGACGGCACTTTTCTTCTCCCTCATGTCTAAGAATGAAGCCCCAGTGGGCAGACTGGTCTTCACCTTTTTTCGACCCATCAGTATAGAGAATCCATTCGTATGGTTTTTCAACTTTTACCTCTGGTTTCACTCGTTTCTTTGACGAGGGGGTTATTGGTCCTATTTCCAAATTGGGGTCCAGTAGAATATCCTCCCATCTCCCCCATCTCACATTGGTTGCTTTCGTGCTTTCGATGGTGTCTTTCCATAAAAAGCGATGGACTTGGCTCAGTGTGATGACCTTTATTCCTTGTCCCTGGGCTAAGTCCTTCAACGTCCCCCAGTACCTGGCTAGGACTGCCAGCTCCCTTTCTTCCCGGGGAAACTTCTTTTCCACACTGCTCAGGGTGTAAGTCCATAAAGTCACCAAGCCAGCTCCTTCGTTACTGACGCTCACCATAGCCGAGTCCTCGTCGCACTCCACTTTTGCATTCAATCTTGTTTCCAAACTCCTTGGTTCTAGTTGTACAGCGTTTCTCACTGCTTTCTTTAATTCTTCTAAGTTCTCTTGGTCTTTAGCTGACCAGTCCCAGTTTTTAGACTTTCCTCCTTCAGGATTTTTCCGCAAACGGGCATAAAGGGGCTTTGCATGTTTTTGATAATAGGGGACATGATCCCGAACATAGTTACATAGTCCGAGTAGCCTCTGTAATTCTCTTTCGGACGTTGGGGGTAGGATTTGTTCAATCTTCTGCCGATAAGCGTCTGAAAGTCCCAAGTCTTCTGACACTTGGAACCCCAAGTAATCTACTTGGAAACTAGCAAATTGGCATTTTTTCAGATTGAGTTTCAGTCCTGCTGCTGTCACTCTTCGAACTACAGACTGTAAGAGGTTCAAATGCTCTTCTTCTGTATCATTCGCGATGAATATATCGTCTATATAAATCGTGACTGGCAGTCCTTCCAAAACGTCCATTACCGCTGATTGAAACACATTTGGGGAATTTTTGTATCCCTGAGGTAGTCTCTGCCAGACGTACGATTTCCCTTTATGTGTGAATGCCGTTTTTCCTTGCGATGCTTTGGCAATTCTTAAGGAGAAAAAGCCATTAGCCAGGTCGATGCATGTTTTATACTTTTTTACTCTCAGCGTTTTTAAGGACGCTTGGGGGTTTATGAGGCTGGCTCGATTAGCCACCGTTCGGCGGTTCAGAGCTTTAAAGTTGATAACTGGCCTCCATCCCCCCCCCTACCGATTCAGGCTTTTGGACAGCCTGAATGGGGCTGTTTGTTATTGGATTTGGTTCTTCACGAATTATTTCAAGCGCCAATAATTATTTCACTATCATTGCCATTTCAGCCACTGCTCCCGGGTTAAGAGGGTATTGTCTCACCGCCGGGTGCACTCCTCCACTTATGGTGTGGAGGTACTTCGGTCCTAGGTCTCCACAGTCATTTTTAAAGTGGGCTACGGAGGCTTCCTCCATTATTTCATTTAACTTATTTTTTCCTTCTGGCGACAAATTACATTCTTGAATTTGTTGGGTCTTTACTGCCGGTATATCTACTGGTTTATACCACTCATATTCTGGGGTTATCTTGGTGGGTCCAACCCTCACTGTTGCCAATTTCAGCTTCTTCCATAATTTTATTGCAGTTTGGCGTTTTTTCCTAGGCTTATTCAGCCCTTCTAAATCTCGTAGTGTTAATAGGTTGTATGGTCCCATAATCCGCACAATTCCTTTCCAAATTCCGACTGGCATTTTTGTAATAGAATCATCAGCTACTTTCACTCTTAGGTGTCCAATTTTTCTCAAGGTTTTACGGGTCATTGACACCTCGGCCCCGGTGTCCACCAAATAGGGTACTCCTTCCATCTTTGCGTAGAGCTCGTCCCCTGTCCGCAAGACTCCTTCCAGGGTGACCCGCGCCTCGGTTTCCATCACTTTTTGGGCCCCCTGAGGCGGCAGCTTTGCGAGCCTCAAGATGGGCCTTTCTTTCTTCTGGTGTCATTTTAAGAAATTCTTCTTTTGGTATATACGCTCCAAATTCCTTCTTTTTCGCCGTTTGTTGTTGTCCTGCTTGGGAAGCTGGTTTCTGACTTTCGTTTGTTCTTTGGGAGGACTGCGTCGCTCTCTGGTTTGACTGTTGGTTATTCCCGCGCGAGCGGTAGTCAGTTGGTGCCGCTTTTCTCTTTTCGCCGTAGAATTTAGTCAGTCGATCGCACTGCTTAATGGAAGCTTACATTTTTTGCGCCGTGCTATCCGGTGCCATCTTCACGAAAGTCGCTTCATTTCCCATTTCTTTTACAATCATTCGCAGCGCTTTAACATATCTGCTTGGAGCTATGACCTGTCTTGTTTTATGCCATACATTTAATAATGTGACCCCTTGTTTGAGTTGTGCCCGCGCTCTTACTATGTGAGCTTCTTCGTCTTCATCTTCACCGTCCACCCATCTCTCCATATTTTCTTAGCTATTTCTCCTCCAGGAGCATCTCTGACCATTGGCCACATCTCAATTAAATAATCTTTGGCTGTTTCTTTTCTGAGTCTTTGAACGGACCAATTCATTCAAAGCCCTACATTCTTGCATATCTCTTTCAGTGCTGTTTGGTTGATACATGGAGTTAGTTCCGACCGTTGTCATTCCTAGCGGTATTATGTACTGGGAGGGCTGATTTGCAGGTTTGACAGGGGCCGCTATTGCCCCCGTGTCCTCCTCCAAGTCTTCTTCAGCTCTTAATTCAGTTTGCGCTTTTTGATATACCGCTTGTTTAAGTTTTCTGAGTAGCATATCATACATTACTGTCACGAAGCCTTCTCTGAAATTCTTGGTGAATTCCATATGTCCCACTAACGTATGATACGTGGGAGTTTGCAGAATATTTGCTGCTTCTCCATAGGTGACTTTTACCTTTAAAGTCATGTTTTCATCCATTCTCTCTAGCCAGACAAATGGGTATGGATATTCTTTTTGCCCCGCTTCTGGTACGAAAGTCTTTCTTCCATCCTGAGTCTGGACAAATCCCAATTGTATATCTCTGGCGAGTTTCTCTGAGGCTTTGTATATATTAAATATCGGTTGTGGGTTTTTATTCCCTTTATGTGTTGGTCTGGTAACAACTTTGGGAGGCCGGTCTTCAGGATCCTTAGGAGCTGCGTCTGAAGTCAGTGATTCCAAATCCTCCTCCCTTACTTCGGCTTCAGGTTCGACCCTGAGAGGTACACACACCCAGTCTTCTTCCTCTCGGTCACCCTCGTTTCCACTTCTATCTTCGGGTGCCAGCGGTTGTCCGAATGGTTCTCTTGCTTCGTTAGGTGATCTCCTCGGGTTTCCCCTTGGTACGAATAAAGGCGTCGGTGGAGGTAGTGCTCGATAGGAGTCGCTTACCGATCTGGGAGTGGAGGTAGCTGGACTAAAAGTCACTACCCCTCTTCCAGGGTTTCTTCCTCCATTTTTCAGCTCATTTGGTCCTGTAGGTTCTTCGTCCTCTATTTCTGTTCCAGCTCTTTGTATTTCTGGGTCTTGTTCTACTTCCTCCTTCCTCCTTCTAGGCGGCGGTATGGGGTAGCTCTCTGTCTGTGGAGCTGGCTGAGGCGGTGTTTTGGGCTTAGCTCCGGAGTTTTGTTGAAGTTGTAGCTGAGTTCGGGATATTTGTAGCATCTGAGTTAACAGCTCCTCTTTTGCCACATTCACCCTTTCTCCTCTCTGTCTTGGTGATATTACCACCACAAATTCAGCTCCGGTGGCTAACGTTACTGGGGTCAATGCTCTCAGCTTACAAGCCCCGACCGCTGCTGTTTCAGCCAGCTTCCATGACATTTTTTCCGACTTTATTCCGTTCACATCTATTACGATTCGAGCGGCTCCGCTTTCCAAAGCTCTGTCAATGCCTCTTTCTAGCGCTTCGGTCATTTCTTCCACATACTGTGTTTGGTCTATTTCTGTCGTCCACTTCTCCCCCGGGACATGTACTATCATGTAGTAGGATGAATCTCCCCCACTGGTTATCACAACTGCTTTCGAGTCCGATTCTCTTTTTTGTAATTCTAGTTCCTTCTCTGTTATGTATTCTTCTCCTGCTGTAAGGTCTAACTCGGTCCAGAATGTTTTACTATAGGGTCTCAGTCTCTTACTTGTGAATATCACCAGGGCATCTCCGCAAATGTCCCAAGGGCTCCCTACATGGTGGCATATAGTCACCCCATTTCCAGCTCTACATTTTTTGGTTTCCTTCGGAAAGGGTGGCAAAGATTCTGTTCTGATAAGAGGAGTCATTTGCCATGTCAACCTTGCCTTTCTGCTTTGTTCCTCATGGTACTCTTCCACTTGGGGAATAACGATCATGTCCAGATCTACATCTGATGAGTCTTCTTCGCTCAAGGTGTTGAGACCCGGCACTTTCTTTTTTTCCGCAAGCATTTTTATTCTCTGAATGTAATCTCGGTGTTCCTGATATCTGGGCACTGCCCTTGCCCTTTCACTGTCCACCAGCTTACATTTTATCTCTGTTGTATTCGCCAGCATTTTTACTATGGGGTCTAACCCAACGCAAGTGCTAACCAATTCAACTACATTGTATCTTTCCATCATCCTTGTCCACCACTCCATCCATTGGGGAGCTTCTCTACAATTGTATTCTTCTCTAGGGTGGTCTACGATCATTGTCATCACTCCAGTTTCTTCAGCCGTCTCTGCCTTAAACTGGCCTTGTCCCTTGACGGCTCTCTTCACCGTTGTCGGGAGTTCTAAGGGTTGTATGGATGGATTTTCCGTTTCTACCATCCTCCTTACTCCGGGCGGCCATTCTTCCAAGCCCCCGTTATATAGCACGAGTCTTATTGGTATTTCATGTTGTCCTAGAGGTCGGGTCTTCGATTCCTCCACTGCCTCTCTTTCTTCTGAGGGGCCCGTGGCCTCGTCTTCTCCCGCATTCATAAACATTTCTTCTTAGTGTATTAACTTGGCCGTAGCCCGCTACTGTTCAGCGTATTAACTTGGCCGTAGCCCGCTTCTGTTGTAGGAGTGGAGCTGCCTATTTCCGATACCCCCCAGTCGCGCATAGGGTCATGGGCTCGTACTACAGCTCCTGGTTACTCAGCTCCGCTCTTTTAGCGTCGCCTCTACACACTAAGAATTATTAGCCGTGAGTGTTTCACCTGTCCCCACTGACTAACATTCTTTACTAAACGATGGGATGGTTACTCACTGCGTTCAGGGACCCACCCTATTAATGTATGGTTTAGTTGAAGTCCAGTCTCATTTGAAGAAAAGGAAAAAAATTAAATAAATTTCAGTCCATCCTTGAAGAAAAACTGAAGTAATTCTTGTTGGTAGAAAAATCAAAATCTGTCCACTTCCGAAGAAAAACCAAAGTGATCCTCGTTGGTAGAAAAATCAAAATCTGTCCACTTCCGAGGAAAAACCAAAGTGATTCTCGTTGGTAGAAAAATCAAAATCTGGCTAACATGGCAAAAAGGAAGGGCAAGGGAAAAGGGGACTTCGGCAAGGGAATACCCAAGTCTACGAACTGGGTTAAAGTGTCTCCTATTATGGAAAAAGGGCGATAAAGGTTCAGAGGTACGCCCCAGTAGGATAATAGGGAATAAGGGAAATGAGTCAAAAATGGAAATCTAACGTAACCTACACAAACGATGGGTATCCGCAGCCACCACGGGAAGCCTAGATATCCTAGAGCATAGTTCAGACTCATAATCTAGTTCACCACTAGGTAGCTCTCGAAAGACTAGTACCGACGCTAACTGGTGTCCTGGTTAGTCTCTCTTTCTTGGTTAGTTGGTTGAATACAGTTTAACCATAAGCCCTGCTTTTCCTAAACCGGTTGCTTATTCCATCCCTCAACTCAGCCCCTCCCTCCCTTGAGCGCCTCGCAGCACGCTCTAACAAACTCGCTATCAATAGGTTCACGGCCGACCAGAGCAGCAGGTCGCCGATTATTTCCATTCACTTTGAACGGCCTCTCCCACTCACTCGAGAGTGTGAGATTTTCTGAGGGGGGCTGGTTGTTGTTTCTTAGACACGAAACAGTGCTATCTCCTTTGCTACGAGTACACTCTAGACCCATACCTAAGAGTCCTTTTTCAAGAATCAATATTCTTCAAAGATACTACCTTCGTGCCCGTTCAGGGTCGTCTGACATGAAATTTTGTCAGCGAGTATTGCTTCCCAAGCTTTGTGCCCAATACTTCAGGAAGCAACCACTCGGGTTCTTTCTGGGCTATTATCAATCCCGATTTTCCATAAAAATCGATAACGTGCCCCACGTTGGGCGCCACATGTCAGATATCGCTTACCCGCAGGACTAATCGGGAGAAATGTCCTGACCGAGTCTCCGTTTAAAGGGTCGAGCTCCCCCCTTTTTCCCTTGCCGGCACCAACACCGTACGCGCGAGGGGACGAGGAGCTATTAAGCCGGTGTCGAGATGAATTCGCCTAGGTGTGCTAACTGCCTTTAGTTTTGCAGAGCCAATCCGGTCTGCCCTCACTAATCACCCCTTGATGAATAACCGCACCGAGTGAAAGGGTAAATAAAATGAGTACTCCATTTTTACAGCAGCTTCATCCCTTAAAAATCGTTTGCACTTGTTAAAGACCTAGTAAATTTAACAGTCCTTGTTAGGACCGTACGGATTTGTTTTTGTATTAAGCCGAAGTGATATAGATGAGTTACGCTCTGAGGAATAGTAATACGATCCGGTGGTATTGGTATCGTCGACGTTCAATCACTTATAAGAGGTTGAGTGTTAACATTGAGACTAATTCGAAATATAAGAATGACAAAGATAGAATAAAATTCAAGCAAGGTATTTATTTCAGTGATTACATAAGGTTAAATTGATAATATGACAGTAAGGGTTTGTATTATAAAATGCACAATAATAAGAATAATAAAAATGAAAAGAAATCGAAGTAGTTTAAAAGTAATAAGTCATAAAACAAGTATTTACCTTTTGAGTGAGCTTTAAGGAGTGATCAAGTCCTACGGAGCCGTAATGCCAATTAATAATAAGATAATTTGGACATAAGAATACCTGAACAGCTGACTAGCTCTTTTCCCTTATTCACGCAATGTCAATAGCGTTTCAATTAGTTACCTTATTATAATATCCTTTTAGTCTTACCCAATTAAAGAGGAAGATTAAAAAATGAAGTCTTCCTGCCAGCCTGTCCCTGATCATTGCGATGGAAAAAGAACAAATGGTCTCCCTACCTCGAGAGAATAAGGAGCCCCTTTTGTCAGTGTGAGGGGTTCTTATAACCTCGGTTCCAACCTTTCAGTGTCCTGACTTTTGACCTGAGTGGAAAGCACCTATCTTTCCATTACTCATTCAGTGTCCTGACTTTGGCCTGAGTGGAAAGCAACTATCACTTTATTACTCATTCAATGTCCTGACTTTGACCTCCTTTTTGCTCACCCAAAATAGGTTCACAGTAAATACAATCGACTACAAGCATATTTCATGTCTTGTAAGCTCTTCAATAAATTCATTCAATGACAAGCATATTTCATATGTCTTGAACACAACCAATACACTTCATCACATCACGTTAATCTATAAGCATTCTGCAATACATGTGTATATGTTAATTGTCAGTTAAATGTACATACATTCATGTGAATACAATTCTCTCATGCATTTCAACAGGTCCGTGCTTACTTCATAGAGCATTCGTGTGCTTCGTTGCCTGAGAGAGACAACCTTACACAGGTTACAGTCTTTGCATAAAAGCTGTTCCAAAGCATTGTATAATAGTAATACAAAAGTAAGAATAATATATAACAGCTTTATTAGGCTTGATGTACTTTTTATGAATAATTTCCAAAAGAACATCTGAATTATAACATCACAGAGAACATCAACATTATCTCAAGGATATAAAATCAAGCAATTGATTATATAAGCAGTTGACCTCAATATGTGTTTGTTTACTATGACAAGGGTTTTTAATAGTATTGATATTTATAAGAAGACACATGCTTGACCTGGCGACTCTTACTTTATGATCTAATTTTGGTTTGTCGACCTCTGGTGGTTGAACCAGGAATTGAAACCTAAATTTGGTTTGGCAGCCTCTGGTGGTTGAACCAGGAATTGAAACTGGGGCTAAGCTCAATCACATGAACCCAGCGACATAAGCCAATTACAACCTTTTGTACCATCGCTTATATGTGTGGCTTGGCCGCCCACTCGACAATATATATATATATATATATATATATATATATATATATATATATATATATATATATATGAGTATCACGTGATACGTCACAATTTTATCACATCAGTTATTTTAATTGGCTCGAGGCTAAGGATACAAAGGTATGGATTTTTAAATGATTCGTAATTATTGCACATTATTGTGTGGACCTCAAAGTTCGCATCATCCACACAAACAAAATCCAAAATAGACCAGCCAACAATGATATATATATTTTTTTAAAATATATTTTTCGAAAAATGCGAAATATGATATTTTTTAAATATAAAATGTTGCTTTTCAGGTAACCATGTGGCTTACGGCCATACTACCCTGAGAACGCCTGATCAAGTCCGATCTCGGAAGCTAAGCCTGGGAATACCAGGTGCCGAAAGCTTTTTCACTGTAGATTCTCGTGGAATCGTTTTCTTATCGGTGGTTGACCTAAATTATAATGCAGTCATCCTCTCTCTTATGATTTACCGTCTCTTTATTAGGAGACATAATCTTCAAGTACCTTTTTTAAACATCCCGTTTCTGCTTTTCCGACAGTAAAAATAAAATAAAATCGATACACACTTATAATCTATATATATATATCTTTATATATATATATATTAGTATCACGTGATACGTCACAATTTTATCACATCAGTGCTTTTAATTGGCTCGAGGCTAAGGATACAAAGGTATGGATTTTTAAATGATTCGTAATTATTGCACATTATTGTGTGGACCTCAAAGTTCACATCATCCACACAAAAAAAATCAAAAATAGACCAGCCAACAATTAGAGAATAAAGATGACGCGATCTGCTCGAGATATTTTTAAGCGAAATATGATATTTTTTTCGGTAACTATGTGGCATACTACCCTGAGAACGCCCGATCTCGTCCGATCTTGGAAGCTAAGCAGGGGACGGGCCTGGTTAGTACTTGGATGGAAGACCGCCTGGGAATACCAGGTGCCGTAAGCTTTTTCACTTTAGATTCTCGTGGAATCGTTTTCTTATCGGTGGTTGACCGAAATTATAATGCAGTCATTCTCTCTCTTATGATTTACCGTCTCTTTATTAGGAGACAGAATCTTCAAGTACCTTTTTTAAACATCCCGTTTCTCCTTTTCCGACAGTAAAAATAAAATAAAATCGATTCACACATATATCTATATATATATCTCTATATATATATATCTATATCTATATATATTAGTATCATGTGATACGTCACAATTTTATCACATCAGTGCTTTTAATTGGCTCGAGGCAAAGGATACAAAGGTATGGATTTTTAAATGATACGTAATGATTGCACATTATTGTGTGGACCTCAAAGTTCGCATCATCCACACAAAAAAAATCCAAAATAGACCAGCCAACAATTGGAGAATAAAGATGACGCGATCCGCTCGAGATATTTTTAAGCGAAATATGATATTTTTTAAATACAAAATGTTGCTTTTCAGGTAACCATGTGGCTTACGGCCATACTACCCTGAGAACGCCTGATCTCGTCTGATCTCGGAAGCTAAGCAGGGGTGGGCATGGTTAATACTTGGATGGGAGACCGGCTGGGAATACCAGGTGCGGAAAGCTTTTTCACTTTAGATTCTCGTGGAATCGTTTTCTTCTCGGTGGTTGACCTAAATTATAATGCAGTCATTCTCTCTCTTATGATTTACCGTCTCTTTATTAGGACACAGAATCTTTCCGTACCTTTTTTAAACATCCCGTTTCTCCTTTTCCGACAGTAAAAATAAAATAAAATCTAGACACACATATATCGAAATATATATATCTATATATATGTATATATTTTGGTATCACGTGATACGTCACAATTTTATCACATCATTATTGTGTGGACCTCAAAGCCACGGTTTATGAACCCAAACCACTTCCGAGGAATACATTACTGTCAAGTGAAAGGCAGTATTAGTTGGAGGAGATGAGATAGAGTAAATTCAATCAGAATCAGCAGAATCAAAATCAGAATCCTCTTTATTTGCCGAGTATGTCAGAAACATACAAGGAATTTTTCTCCGGTAGTTTGAGCCCCTCTCGTGTGACAACGGACAGCCATTTGACAAAAAATACTTTGGAGACATAATCACATTAGACCAAAGTACGGAGAGTCACTCAGCAATAGAAGGTTACCGGGAATGTGATCATGTCGATACAAATTTTGTGTTATTTTTTTGACAATTGTGCAAATGATGCCGAGTCCTCTCGCAATTTAGAGCAATTTAGAATGACTGATCGGGCAATAATCTGGGACAGTGACAATTGTGCAACTGTACTCATTGTTTAGCTTCAAACATGCATTCTGAACTAATAAGTATTTTTTTAACTATTGCAGGATGAAGTCAGTCAAATTCGCAATCTGGAGAGAAGTCGAGTAGTTGTCCATCTACAAATCGACGCTTTCTGAGTTCACTCACCTGAGTGCCCGTTTGAATGCGTTTGACAATGAACAGCACCGAACATGCTGAAATAAATGTGAGTTCATAAATGACTACATTGGGGCCACTCAAAAGGCAGCGGCCTATTTCTGGTCCCCGTCTGTTAAGGCCCCTCACATGATCAGCCGAGATCGGGCATTCTCTTTGTAGTATGGCCGAAAAGTTGGGATGTCCCAAGGAAAACCACCTAATTTTAGCATTACCACAACCATATAATTGACACACATTTTAAACGATTGCATAAGTGTATTACCACAATATATAAGTATCTTTTAATGATTATGCACGCTATTTTACAATGGGTTTGCTTGCAAAACAAACCAATTTACCTGTTTAAAATTATAGTCCCAAACAGAGCATGGATAAATCATTACTCACCCAATTACTACACTTCATTTTAATAATAGTTTGTTTTCCTATCTTTGAAGGAGTCTGGGCTTTTTAACTTTTGCGCATATCTTAACATGTCTACACTACAAACAGGGTTTGGAGGGTAACTGTTACTTTAAAGATAGATGGGCAGAGAGATGGATAGATTTGCTTGCTAATGAATAGATAAAAAGACGGACGGACGCATAGTTAGCTAACCTTTAGATATAACTGTTTGTTATAAAAAGTGAAATGAAAACACGAGACAAATTAAGTAGAAAATCTTTGCAGTTCGGGGTAAACAGAGACTTTTACTGCCCACATCAGCAAGTGCATGGATGATGTCACCACCACGAAGTCCATCACTGTCCGTGCTAATCAGAAGCCATGGCTGTTGGGGGAGGTCTACAGACTACGGAAGGTCCGCAACACGGCTTTTAGATCTGGGAATGAGGAGGGCCTGAGGACAGCCAGGGCCAATTTGTCCCGTGGTATCAAGGAGGCCAAGAGGGAGTACTCCAGGAAGATCGCCCACCGCTTCAGTGACAGCAGTGACACCAGGAGTCTGTGGCGTGGTATTCAGACCATTACAGACTATAAACCCACACCACAGACCTGCGACAGCTCCACCACCCTGCCAAATGAGCTAAATGACTTCTTTGCTCACTTTGAGGCAAAAAACAGCACTCCTGCACACAAGACTCCACCCTCCTGGTGACCGAGTGCTGACACTGACCTGGGACAGCGTGAAAAGATCTCTCGACAGGATCAACACACGAAAAGCCGCGGGCCCAGATAACATACATGGTCGTGTTCTGAGGGACTGTGAAGCTGAACTCACAGATGTCTTCACAGACATTTTTAACACCTCCTTGAATCAGGCTGTTGTCCCCACGTGCTTCTAAGCCCCCACCATCATCCCAGTCCCGAAGAAGTCATCTCCCTCCTGTGACTACCGTCCGGTGGCGCTCACTCCCATCCTGATGAAGTGCTTCAAGCGGCTAATCATGCACCACATCTTGTCCTCCGCCCCCCCAACCCCTCAACTCCTTGGACCCCTTCCTCACCTGCAAAGTCCTCCGCATAGCGGGGGATGCCACCCATCCATCACACAGCCTCTTCAATCTGCTGCCATCAGGCAGGAGACTGCGGAGTCTCCAGCCCAGGACGAGCCGACTCAGTTTTATTCATAAGGCCTCTCAGGAATCTGAACTCTCTGCCCGCTCTGCCCCCTCATCCTCTTCTGTCCTTTGCCCACCTGAACTCTGACACCCCACAAACATGCACATGCACGCACCGATTACCGTTCGCAGCCGATTTCCCAGATCGGGTCCCGACATATGTCGGGAACGACAAAACTTCTTGTAGTGTGACATAAGCCACGACAAACGATTTGGCCCGATGACGCCAATGAAGTCTGGCAAATTGGATATTTTTTGGGGATATCTTCCGTGCAGTGTGACATATAAACAACAACAATGAGTGTGTCCCGTCTCGTTGACCGGTGACACGTTTTCTGCTTCCACCTCTCGGACAGTGTTTGATTTGACAAGATAGAGCCCAGTGATGGTAAAAGACGGGATAGGGTGCTATTGGAATAAATGTCGAGTCGTGTTGCCACTGTCTGCCCCAGAAGCGGCAAGGTTTGATGGAAGTAGTCTGACATAGTGTCATTGGGAAAGACCAAATGTGTCTTGCAGCCTGATCCAGCCATGACAACCCAAACAGCCCTGTTGCACATACCAACTACAATGATGAGAGAGCAGAGTGGCGCAGCGGAAGCGTGCTGGGCCCATAACCCAGAGGTCGATGAATCGAAACCATCGTCTGCTATCTGGAGCTCGTTCACTGTTATCATATGTCTGCTCATAGGATGTTGTGGAACTGCTATCATTTAACGTCTTACTCTTCATGAGAAATATTGTGCAATTAAGACTTGTCAACTCATTGGCTGAGGCCCATGGGAAGTGACCCTTTGCTCAATTCACTTCGTACTGACAAAAAAATGTTGTCCTTCATTCATTGTTATGTCAATTTAAAATCACTGAGTCAGTACCCATAAAGGTGGGACGACAGTTCAGCATGAAAGACAAAGGTAATGACCTTAAGGCAAACACTTTCAGGGGAGCTAATATTTTACGGCGACAAGCAAACAGTCCAAACAGAACGGCAAACAGCTCGACCTTTTTGTGGCCAAAAATACATATTGTCCCAAACGCCTTGTCGGAGCCGTTGACAAAATGGTAGGATATTAACGATATTGAAAAGGAAGTGGCAGTGGTGGGATTTTATCCCACGCCTCTTGAGAGACTGGAGCTTAAACCCAGCCCCTTGGACCGCTCAGCCACACGACCTGCAAACCCCGTTTTTGTACGGGGAATTTTTTGATAAATGTAAGCCCGACGGAACGAAGTCGTGACAAAACCTGGAGTGTGACATAAGCCACGGCAAACGATTTGGCCCTGCGACGCCAAAATGAAGTCTGGCAAATTGGGTTCTTTTTTTATATCTTCCGTGTAGTGTGACATGTAAACGACAACTCTCCGACAGCGCAACTTGACAGAGACCAGTAGGATTGCGTATTCTGACCGGCGCATCACCTCCCGTGCTTACCGTTGTCAACATACTTGCGCGCTGTTGTGAACATTTCTTCTCACGCACAAACCAATGTTTACCGAAGCTTTCGGGCATGATTCGACGCAACGCCGGCATGTTTACGTGCAACCGTATGTACTTGCGCTTGCTAGGGTACATAACGTTTTGTTGCTTGCTTGCGTGCCGTATTGTATGAAAAGTACGTGAACATAGCTCAAGCAATCCTTCAATGAACGTTCTCTCCCGAGCACCAGTGACGAACAGGTTTTTCCACATTTTGTCCCCCCACAGTCACTCACACGCACAGGCATACACAGAAACAAGACATTGCAGCGCATTGTTGTTGTCGTCACCATCGTTATGAGTGTGTCCCAGTGATGGTAAAATACGGGATAGGGTGCTATCGGAATAAATGTCGAGTCGTGTTGCCACTGTCTGCCCCAGAAACGGCAAGGTTTGATGGCAGTAGTCTGACATAGTGTAATCGGTAAAGACCAAATGTATCTTGTCGCCTGATCCAGCCATGACAACCCGAACAGCCCTGTTGCACATACCAACTACAATGAATCGAGAGCAGAGTGGCGCAGCGGAAGCGTGCTGGGCCCATAACCCAGAGGTCGATGGATCGAAACCATCCTCTGCTATCTGGAACTCCTTCTCTGTTATCATATGTCTGCTCATAGGATGTTGTGGAACTGCTATCATTTAACATCTTACTCTTTGTGAGAAATATTGTGCAATTAAGACGAGTCAACTCATTGGCTGAAGCCCACGGGAAGTGACCCTTTCCTCAATTCACTTCATACTGACAACAAAAATGTGTCCTTTATTCATTGTTCTGTCAATTTAAAATCACTGAGTCAGTACCCATAAAGGTGGCACGACAGTTCAGCGTGAAAGACAAAGAGGGATGGATATATATATACATACACACACACACACACACACACACACACACACACACACACACTAGGTCTGTATCCATACAATAAGTTAACGATTTGGTACATATCACAGTTTCTGACGGTTTCGATAAACAATTTTTGGGATGATTAAAAGAGAAGTTTTTTTAAAATATGTCTTTATTCAGAACACTTAGATAAATGGTGATAATATATACATATATATTATAAATATCATCCATCCATTTTATGACCCGCTTATCTTGTCGAGGGTCGCGGGTATCTCAGCTGTCGGGAACGACAAAACTTCTTGTAGTGTGACATAAGCCACGACAAACGATTTGGCCCAATGAGACCAGTCGGATTGCGTATTGTGACAGGCGCATCGCCTCCCGTACTTGCCGTTGTCAACATACTTGCACGCTGTTGTTAACATTTATTCTCACGCACAAACCAATGTTTACCGAAGCTTTAGGGCATGATTCAACGGAACGCTGGCATGTTTATGTACAACCGTATGTGCTTGCGCTTGATAAGGTACATAAGGTTTTCTTGCCTGCTTGCGAGCCGTATTGTATGAAAAGTACGTGAACATACATCAAGCAATCCTTCAATGAACATTCTCTCCCGAGCAACAGTGACGAACATGTTTTTCCTCATTTTGTTCCCCTACAGTCACTCACATGCACATGCACATGCACACACAGAAACAAGACATTGGCGCGGCGCATTGTTGTTGTCGTCGCCATCGTAACGTTATGTCTTGTAAAACCTCCCTATTTCAAATAAATCAAGGAGCGACAGGAGAGATTGTTTAGAGCATGATGAGAGGCTGTAATCTGAACAATCTCCCATATGCCCTCCTCATGAGAAAAAGAAATCAACGTCTTCATTCCTTTTGTGTCTATTTTTTATAATGTTGGGTAAGATAAATCCAACATTTAATTGGTCCTTCGAGCCGGATGTCAATACACCCGAGGATTCCAGTTGTGGAGCCGACATCCAGTTAAGAGACCGTGGCCACGGCAATTGAGACCCTTTCCGGGACTGATCTTCGTTCTCCTCAACTGGGATCTGAAGGTTGACGACAATCCACAGGATTGAAGACGACTTTGGTGAGTTAAATTTGAAAATGTTTTAGGAAAAAGGATTAAAGAGTGAGTGAGTTGCGCGACGAAGAAGTCTGCGGCAGAAGAAACCTTGTGTAATACTAGTCACTGGCAAGTAATAGAGGGACGGCGGAGTCCGACAAATTCCGCGTGGATGGCGGA
The DNA here is from genome assembly GCF_024500275.1 of Phycodurus eques. Taxonomy (NCBI): domain Eukaryota; kingdom Metazoa; phylum Chordata; class Actinopteri; order Syngnathiformes; family Syngnathidae; genus Phycodurus; species Phycodurus eques. The sequence goes on from NW_026904026.1 coordinate 372,458, forward strand.
GTACTGTACGTACTTAAATTCCGTGTTTCCGTGTTTTCGTGTGTTTGCAAAAATTTGACTAGTATCGTGTGAATGTGTAAAAGTATGAATCCACAGACAGGATTGAAAGTGACAACTCGGTTTGGAAGCAAATGCAAGAATCCTCCGCCCCGTGTGGGTAGAAGCTTGAGGATTACCAAAACCCAGACATTCATTGTCACCCTGTCATTTTGAATAAAGTCAGTATTTAGGTCACTCTAGGTGCAAATAAACTGACTTCCAAATTCACAAAATGGGAAAAAATAACAAGGCAGATCCCCTGGTTCCGGTCTCAACCCACTGGCTAACGTCCCCACGGAGGAACCCATGCAACTGGGCAGGTTCCGTCGCTCCCCTGAGGAACATCAACGCCGGCTGAGGGAAGGGCGGTGCTTCTACTGCGCTCAGTTGGGTCATTCCGTGAGCAACTGTCACGTCAAAGTTGCCGGTGCCGGTAGCAAGGGCACGGGAGAGGTGAGTCTGAATTTGATGAAGGAAGACCTACACGGGTTCTTCCTAAAGTGACACTATGCTCTCCTGATCAAGAAATTCATACACCTGTATTAATTGACTCTGGTTCTGACGCAAACTTACTCAACTCCATCCTCGTTAGACGTATGCACCTTAGAACCTTTGAAATAAAACGCCACCGCAACACCTATGCTGCAGACGGCAGTTTTATGGGCAAAATTACTCACCCCACTCAAACACTCATATTGACATTTCCCGACTCTCACTCGGAACGCATAAGTTTTCATGTTTTTGACGCCATGAATCAGGACCTTATCTTAGGGAACACATGGTTGAGATTACATAACCCCCACATTGACTGGTCCTCTGGGCAGGTTATGTCATGGGGCAGCAATTGCGCCCGGAACTGTTTCAAGCCGCCATGTGATGTTCAGGGTCATGTTTCTAAGGACAATCCACAGACCCCATCTGGGGATCCGGATTTATCTGAAGTGCCCACCTGTTACCAGGATATTAAAGACGTTTTTTCCAAGTCCAAGGGCAAATCCCTTCCACCCCACAGACCTTATGACTGTGCTATTGACTTGCTGCCTGGAACCACACCCCCACGAGGCACGTTGTTCTCTCTTTCAGGGCCGGAACACAAGGCCATGAAGGAGTACGTGGAGGAATCACTGGCAGCCGGGATCATTCGCCCATCTTCATCCCCTGCGGGAGCAGGATTTTTCTTTGTGGACAAGAAAGACAAAACCCTGCGACCCTGTATCGATTACCGGGGTCTCAACGAGATCACGGTAAAAAACAGGTACCCTCTTCCTCTCATCTCCACCGCCTTTGAGTTCCTGGAGGGAGCCAAGGTTTTCACCAAGCTGGATTTAAGAAATGCATATCATCTAGTCAGAATAAGGGAGGGGGATGAATGGAAAACAGCATTTAACACACCAACAGGACATTATGAATATTTGGTAATGCCTTTTGGGCTTACTAACGCTCCAGCTGTTTTTCAGAACCTCGTCAATGATGTCCTGCGTGACATGCTGAATGTTTATGTTTTTGTTTATTTGGATGATATTTTGATTTTCTCCCCGGATAAGGAGACTCACATTATTCATGTCCGCTCTGTTTTGCAGCAGTTACTGCAGAACCAACTATATGTTAAGGCTGAGAAATGTGAGTTCCACAAGGCGTCAGTTTCTTTTCTGGGTTTTGTCCTGGCTCAAGGTGAAGTCAAAATGGACCCTTGCAAAGTAGATGCAGTAATTAATTGGCCTACTCCCACGTCACGCAAAGATGTACAAAGGTTCTTAGGGTTCGCAAACTTCTACAGAAAATTCATCAGGAATTTCAGTTCTATAGCCTCTCCTTTGCATGATCTTACCTCGCCACACAAACCTTTTGCATGGAACCCGCTTTGTCAGGCAGCGTTTCAAAAACTTAAGTCGAGCTTTACCTCCGCTCCCATCCTTACTTTGCCAGTTCTCCAACAGCAGTTTGTGGTAGAAGTCGATGCGTCTGATGCCGGAATAGGAGCAGTGCTCTCCCAGAAATCTCTCAAGGATGATAAATTACATCCTTGTGCTTTTCTCTCCAAAAAACTGACACCAGCTGAGAAAAATTATGACATTGGTGACCGTGAACTGCTGGCAGTCAAGGTGGCCTTGATGGAGTGGAGGCACTGGCTAGAGGGGGCACAGACTCCAGTTTTTAGTATGGACAGATCACAAGAACCTTGAGTATATTAAGACTGCTAAAAGATTAAATGCGAGGCAGGCTAGATGGGCTCTGTTCTTTACTAGATTTAATTTCACGCTATCCTACCGACCCGGTTCTAAAAATGGTAAGCCAGATGCTTTGTCACGCATTTTCTCCGAAGAGAATTCTTTGTCCGACCCAAAGACTATTTTGCCCAAGTCATGTTTTATTTCCGCTTTTGTTTGGGACATTGAAACGGCGGTTAAAGGGGCTCTGAAAGACACTCCTAGCCCTGACGATTGCCCTGAAAACAGGCTTTATGTGGTTCCGACCTTAAGGGGAAGAGTCATCCACTGGGCTCACACGAACCGCACTGTATGTCACCCAGGCATTGCCAAGACTCAATCAGTGGTCGAACAGCGCTTTTGGTGGCCTAATGTTAGGAGGGATGTTATTGATTATGTCAATGCTTGCCAGGTATGTGCTGCCAACAAGCCCTCTCATCAACGTCCTTCTGGGGAGTTGCGACCCCTGCCAATACCACAACGTCCTTGCTCAGACATTTCCGTAGACTTTGTGACAGGATTACCGGCCTCTAAAGGCAATACCACCATTCTTGCAGTTGTTGACAGGTTCTCTAAGATGGCACACTTCATTGCACTCCCAAAACTCCCCTCAGCGAAAGATACTGCAGAGTTAATGATCAATCACGTATTCAAATTCCACGGTTTCCCCAAGAATGTGGTGTCTGATAGGGGTCCCCAATTCATTTCACAATTTTGGAAGGAGTTTTGCAATCTCATAGGTGCTACCGTCAGTCTGTCATCTGGGTTTCATCCTGAAACCAACGGCCAAACCGAGAGGCTGAACCAGGACCTGGAGACGGGGCTCCGATGTCTCGCTTCACAGGATCCGCGATCCTGGTCTCAGAAATTGGTTTGGGTCGAATTCTCCCACAATTCCCTCCCCTCTGCATCCACTGGTCTATCGCCTTTTCACGTTGTGCATGGTTACCAACCATCTCTGTTTCCTGCCATAGCCCCTGAGTCCACAGTTCCAGCGGCATTAACCTTGGTGAGACGCTGCAGGAGGACCTGGGAGCGAAGCCCGACAGATGCTGCTGCGCCAGGGACGGTCCTACAAAGCCGCTGCTGACCGTCGTAGGACACCGGCCCCGAACTACAAAGTGGGTCAGCGAGTTTGGCTCTCGACCAAACATATTCCACTCCGGGTGGAGTCCAAGAAGCTCGCTCCCAGGTTCGTTGGGCCCTTCCCCATCACAAAGATCATCAACCCTGTCACCCTGAAGCTGAGGCTCCCAAGGTCGATGCGGGTCCACCCTGCTTTTCATGTCAGCCTACTCAAACCAGCCCGGGAGTCCCCTCTGGTCCCGCCTTCCAGGCCCCCTCCTCCCCCCCGGTTTGTGGATGGGGGCCCTGTCTTCGCTGTGAAGCGGCTGTTGTCGTCTCGTCGGAGGGGGAGGGGGTTTCAATATCTGGTGGACTGGGAGGGCTATGGGCCTGAGGAACGTTCATGGGTACCGTCTGCGTTTATCATGGATGATTCGCTCATTCGGGACTTCCACTGTTGCGCATCCAGGGGCCCCAGGGCCGTCTGGGGCCGGCCGTTAAGGGGGGGGTACTGTCATGTGTGTGTGTGTGTGTGTGTGTGTGCGTGTGTGCCACGGTTTTGTCTTCCTCTCTCTCGTTTCTCACACACCTGCTCCTGTGAGCATCTTCACCACCTGTGCCTCGTTCACATTAATTACCTATTGTATTTAACCTCGTGCCTCATTCCCTCTCGTTGCCAGTTCGTTGTACCTTGTCGTCACGTTCCAGCATTCCTTGTCACAGACTCACAGTAAGACTTTGACCCTGTTCCGATTATCGACCTTGCCTCTTTGCCTCATGTTCTTGGATACTGTTGCCCTTCTTGGATTGCCTGCCCGTGTACCGACCTATGCCCGTCCGTCTATTAAACCTCTCTTTTTGGAAACTGTCCATTTGTTTTGGAGTCTTGCATTTTTGGGTCCTAGCCTCTGTTCCGTTCATGACACCAGCATGCCCGCGACCCTTGTGAGGATAAGCTGTACAGAAAATGGATGGATGGCAAGGGAAACCTGAGTCAATTTTTTGTCATCATCATAAGGGGTCTTTTAGCCGTGCTTTGTCTGGTCCCTCACCTTGGACCTGTTTGCCATGGGTGACTCTGCTAGGGGCATAAAGCCCCAGACAACTTAGCTCCTAGGATCATTGGGACACACAAACCCTACACCACAAGAAAAATGACAGCTCAAGGAGAAGATTACCTAACACTATTATTATAAACACCGTATGCATATAACAACACCATTAAAGCATTTAGATTTTTTACAGTGCCAAGTCAGCTCCACTTCTGCAGAGCATCAAAAAATTGAGACAGACTCTTGTTGTTCTTCCCCATTGAGATCTTTCATAAAAGGCAAACGATTTATACAATCTGACAAGAAATAAGAGTGAACTGCTTTGGTCAGAGCGAAGCGGACGATGTCATTGTCCGCCATGCCATTTTAACAAATAGTCTTCAATTCAAAAGTGCCACTATTTCTTTTGAATCCAAATAAAAGTTCTTCATCTACATTTGACATACTCCAAAAGTTTTAACGCAAAAAGACAATTTAAACCTGTATCGACGCTAAGTTTTCCTGTTCTTCATCTAGATTGTCAACTGTTTTGACGCACAGCGCAGTCGAGGACATCCTGGCCTTTCCAATGATCTCATGTGTTTGGGTGGCTTTGAAGCGGCTGTGCTTTCGTCCTGAAACAAAATGGAGAATGCAGCAAAACACAAATGCCAGAAAAAGAGAAATGGAAAGTTAAATATGACAAAGATAATGTTTTTTTCACCAAAGGCAATCATATATTATTGCTTATGAACACGTTATGAGTCATAATTTGGAGTCAGAGTTCTGTTGAACTTTTTGTTCGTAAAAATTAGAGCCCTACTGTCATGGACATGAGGATGATTTGATTGTGTTAGCTCATAGTTCACACTTTCAAGTTCTTTGTTTATATTCCATTTTCCTCCCCAAAACAGTTCTTTGTTTGGTTATAAACATGATGAATGTATTCTCTGAATAAAATAATAGATAGATAGATAGATAGATAGATAGATAGATAAGGTTAGAACTATTTATTTGAACCTCTTTAATTGTGACACTATTGTACGAGGCAGAAGCGAGGCAAATTTTGTACCAAAGAATGGAAGAAAATTCAGTTCTGGAATTGTCAGATGAAGAAAATGCAAACAATGAGCTTGCTTATGCTGGAGAAGAGCGAAAGCTCAGAAGAAGAGGCAGGAGACTCATCAGATAATCTGACAGACACACATGAACAGGAAAACCGTCGTCCTCTGTGGCCCAAGACCTCGATAGATGGATACTTAAGATAAGTAATAGTAAATAATAAGATAAGTAATAATAAGCCAAAAAATGACAAGGAACAGGTTCTTCAAGTTGAGAAACTCACTGAAGATTGTCAATTAGCCTCCCGAAACCAGGAAAAGTCTGCATCGATGAGCAAATTATCCCTTTGACAGGTCACTGTCCCATCAGGCAATTTGTTCCATGTAAGCTGTACCCTAGAGGCTTAAAGGTAGCCTCTCCTGATTTTCTGATGTTGGACTTTGAAGTACCATATATCAAGGGAAGAATACATTTGCTGGTCAAAGGTTGAGAATTGGGGCAGCGGCAGTACTACGCATGGTTGAAACTGTTCCCACAGGAAGTCTGCTGTACTTCGGAATCCTCTCGGACCCTCCGCACCCCGGTCACCACTCTTCCAGCTCCTTCCCTCAGGTAGGCGCTACCGATCAATGCAAACTAGAACTAGTAGACATTCCAACAGCTTCTTCCCTCTTGCGATCAACTTCTTAAACACCTGACCTACAATTCCATGACAACATGCTGGCAATTTTCAAAACTTGAGTTTGTTGTCACATTTCTGTGGGGCCAATTATGTATTACTCGTGCACTCACTGTAGTTGTCTCGCCATGCTGCACTATTTGCATATCAAAAAATCAAGTCAAAAAATTGCCAGCTTATTGTCTGGCAGCGTGCAAGTCCTCAATGGTGGGTAGGGGGGTACCGACAATCCTTTCAGCAGTTTTGATTGTCCGTTGCAGTCGGAGTTTGTCCTTTTTTGTAGCAGCACCAAACCAGACTGTGATGGAAGAACACAGGACGGATTCGATGACCGCTGTGTAGAACTGTCTCAGCAGCTCCGCTGGCAGGCCGTGCTTTCTCAGAAGCCGCAGGAAGTACATCCTCTGCTGGGCCTTTTTGAGGACGGAGTTGATGTTGGTCGCCCACTTCAGGTCCTGAGAGATTGTAATTCCCAGGAACTTGAAGGTCTCAACGGTTGACACAAGGCAGCTGGACAACGTGAGGGGCAGCTGTGGCAAAGGATGCCTCCTGAAGTCCACGATCATCTCTACAGTCTTGAGCGTGTTCAGCTCCAGGTTGAGTCGGCCGCACCACAGCGGGTGCGGCCGACG
>NW_026904027.1:300000-377476 GCF_024500275.1 Phycodurus eques
GAATTCACACAGACAATCCTTGGGAATCCAGTTTTCAGGGGAGGCCACTTCAAAGCCTCTCAGAGGTCGTGGGGCCGAACGGCGAGCGTCAAAGCACTCGGTTTCGGTCCAGTACTAGGCCTTTATTGACTAAATTGTAACATGACGACCTATGTGATTTTGGCAGGACTTTTTAGCGCCTTACGTTTGAGCTAGTGGGCTAAGATTTAAAACAAACGATCGGTGGGAATCCAGCTTTCAGGGGAGGCCTCCCCCGAGTCTCTGGACTGCTGTGGGGCCGAGCGGCGACCATTAAAGCACTCAGTTTCGGTCCAGTAGGAGGCCTTTATTGACTAAATTGTAACATGACGACCTATGTGATTTTGGCAGGAATTTTTAGCGCCTACTTTTCAGCTACTGGGCTAAGATTTGAAACAAACGATCGGTGGGAATCCAGCTTTCAGGGGAGGCCTCTTCCAAGCCTCTCGGAGGTTGTGGGGCCGAACGGCGAGCATTAAAGCACTCAGTTCCGGTCCAGTAGGAGGCCTTTATTGACTAAATTGTAACATGACGACCTATGTGATTTTGGCAGGACATTTTATCGCTTACTTTTGAGTTAGTGGGCTAAGATTTGAAACACATTATCGGTGGGAATCCAGCTTTCAGGGGAGGCCTCCCCCGAGTCTCTGGACGGCTGTGGGGCCGAGCGGCGAGCGTTAAAGCACTCAGTTTCGCTCGAGTACCATGACGACCGATTTGACTTCGGCACGACTTTAGGTCGCTTAATTTCAGCCTAGCGGGCTAGGAATTCACACAGACAATCCTTGGGAATCCAGCTTTCAGGGGATTCCTCTTCCAAGCCTCTCGGAGGTCGTGGGGCCGAACGGCGAGCGTCATAGCATTCGGTTTCTCTACAGTAGTAGGCCTTTATTGACTAAATTGTAACATGACGACCTATGTGACTTTGGTAAGACTTTTTAGCGGCTACTTTTTAGCTAGTGCGCTAAGATTTGAAACAAACGATCGGTGGGAATCCAGCTTTCAGGGGAGTCCTCCCCCGAGTCTCTGGACGGCTGTGGGGCCGAGCGGCGAGCGTTAAAGCACTCAGTTTCGGTCCAGTAGGAGTCCTTTATTGGCTAAATTGTAACATGACGACCTATGTGATTTTGGCAGGACTTCTTAGCGCCTACCTTTCAGCTACTGGGCTAAGATTTGAAACAAACGATCGGTGGGAATCCAGCTTTCAGGGGAGGCCTCTTCCAAGCCTCTCGGAGGTTGTGGGGCCGAACGGCGAGCGTCAAAGCATTCGGTTTCGCTCCAGTAGGAGGCCTTTATTGACTAAATTGTAACATGACAACCTATGTGACTTTGGTAGGACGTTTTAGCGCTTACTTTTGACCTAGTGTGCTAAGATTTGAAACAAACGATCGGTGGGAATCCAGCTTTCAGGGGAGTCCTCCCCCGAGTCTCTGGACGGCTGTGGGGCCGAGCGGCGATCGTTAAAGCACTCAGTTTCGCTCGAGTACCATGACGACCGATTTGACTTCGGCACGACTTTAGGTCGCTTAATTTCAGCCTAGCGGGCTAGGAATTCACACAGACAATCCTTGGGAATCCAGCTTTCAGGGGAGGCCACTTCCAAGCCTCTCAGAGGTCGTGGGGCCTATCGGCGAGCGTCAAAGCACTCGGTTTCTCTCCAGTAGTAGGCCTTTATTGACTAAATTGTAACATGACGACCTATGTGACTTTGGCAGGACATTTTAGCGTCTAGTTTTGAGCTAGTGGGCTAAGATTTGAAAGAAACGATCGGTGGGAATCCAGCTTTCAGGGGAGGCCTCTCCCGAGCCTCTCGGACGGCCGTGGGGCCTGAGCGGCGAGCGTTAAAGCACTCACGTTTCGGTCCAGTAGTAGGCCTTTATTGACTAAATTGTAACATGACGACCTATGTGATTTTGGCAGGACTTTTTAGCGCCTACTTTTCAGCTACTGGGCTAGGATATGAAACAAACGATCGGTGGGAATCCAGCTTTCAGGGGAGGCCTCTTCCAAGCCTCTCGGAGGTCGTGGGGCCGAACGGCGAGCGTCAAAGCACTCGGTTTCGCTCCAGTAGTAGGCCTTTATTGACTAAATTGTAACATGACAACCTATGTGACTTTGGCAGGACATTTTAGCGCTTACTTTTCACCTAGTGCGCTAAGATTTGAAACAAACGATCGGTGGGAATCCAGCTTTCAGGGGAGGCCTCCCCCGAGTCTCTGGACGGCTGTGGGGCTGAGCGGCGAGCGTTAAAGCACTCACTTTCGGTCCAGTAGGAGGCCTTTATTGGGTAAATTGTAACATGACGACCTATGTGATTTTGGCAGGACTTCTTAGCGCCTACTTTTCAGCTACTGGGCTAAGATTTTAAACAAACGATCGGTGGGAATCCAGCTTTCAGGGGAGGCCTCTTCCAAGCTTCTCGGAGGTCGTGGGGACGAACGGCGAGCATCATAGCATTCGGTTTCTCAACAGTAGTAGGCCTTTATTGACTAAATTGTAACATGACGACCAATGTGACTTTGGTAAGACTTTTTAGCGCCTACTTTTAAGCTAGTGGGCTAAGATTTGAAACAAACGATCGGTGGGAATCCAGCTTTCAGGGGAGGCCGCCCCCGAGTCTCTGGACAGCTGTGGGGCCGAACGGCGAGCGTCAAAGCACTCGTTTTCGCTCCAGTAGTGGGCCTTTATTGACTAAATTGTAACATGACGACCTATGTGACTTTGGCATGACTTTTTAGCGCCTACTTTTGAGCTAGTGGGCTAAGATTTAAAACAAACGATCGGTGGGAATCCAGCTTTCAGGGGACGCCTCCCTTGAGTCTCTGGACGGCTGTGGGGCCGAGCGGCGAGCATTAAAGCACTCAGTTTCGGTCCAGTAGGAGGCCTTTATTGACTAAATTGTAACATGTCAACCTATGTGACTTTGGCAGGACTTTTTAGCGCTTACTTTTCACCTAGTGCGCTAAGATTTGAAACAAACGATCGGTGGGAATCCAGCTTTCAGGGGAGTCCTCCCCCGAGTCTCTGGACAGCTGTGGGGCCGAGCGGCGAGCGTTAAAGCACTCAGTTTCGGTCCAGTAGGAGGCCTTTATTGGGTAAATTGTAACATGACGACCTATGTGATTTTGGCAGGACTTCTTAGCGCCTACTTTTCAGCTACTGGGCTAAGATTTTAAACAAACGATCGGTGGGAATCCAGCTTTCAGGGGAGGCCTCTTCCAAGCTTCTCGGAGGTCGTGGGGACGAACGGCGAGCATCATAGCATTCGGTTTCTCGACAGTAGTAGGCCTTTATTGACTAAATTGTAACATGACGACCAATGTGACTTTGGTAAGACTTTTTAGCGCCTACTTTTAAGCTAGTGGGCTAAGATTTGAAACAAACGATCGGTGGGAATCCAGCTTTCAGGGGAGGCCGCCTCCGAGTCTCTGGACAGCTGTGGGGCCGAACGGCGAGCGTCAAAGCACTCGTTTTCGCTCCAGTAGTGGGCCTTTATTGACTAAATTGTAACATGACGACCTATGTGACTTTGGCATGACTTTTTAGCGCCTACTCTTGAGCTAGAGGGCTAAGATTTGAAACAAACGATCGGTGGGAATCCAGCTTTCAGGGGACGCATCCCTTGAGTCTCTGGACGGCTGTGGGGCCGAGCGGCGAGCATTAAAGCACTCAGTTTCGGTCCAGTAGGAGGCCTTTATTGACTAAATTGTAACATGACGACCTATGTGATTTTGGCAGGACTTTTTAGCGCCTACTTTTCAGCTACTGGGCTAAGATTTGAAACAAACGATCGGTGGGAATCCAGCTTTCAGGGGAGGCCTCTTCCAAGCCTCTCGGAGGTCATGGGGCCGAACGGCGAGCGTCAAAGCACTCGGTTTCGCTCCAGTAGTAGGCCTTTATTGACGAAATTGTAACATGACAACCATTGTGACTTTGGCAGGACGTTTTAGCGCTTACTTTTGAGCTAGTTGGCTCAGATTTGAAACACACGATCGTTGGGATTCCAGCTTTCAGGGGAGGCCTCCCCCGAGTCTCTGGATGGCTGTGGGGCCGAACGGCGAGCGTCAAAGCACTCGGTTTCTCTCCAGTCGTATGGCTTTATTGACTAAATTGTAACATGACGACCTATGTGATTTTGGCAAGACTTTTTAGCGCCTACTTTTCAGCTACTGGGCTAGGATTTGAAACAAACGATCGGTGGGAATCAAGCTTTCAGGGGAGACCTCCCCTGAGTCTCTGGACGGCTGTGGGGCTGAGCGGCGAGCCTTAAAGCACTCAGTTTCGGTCCAGTAATAGGCCTTTATTGACTAAATTGTAACATGACGACCTATGTGACTTTGGCATGACTTTTTAGCGCCTACTTTTGAGCTAGTGGGCTAAGATTTAAAACAAACGATCGGTGGGAATCCAGCTTTCAGGGGACGCCTCCTTTGAGTCTCTGGACGGCTGTGGGGCCGAGCGGCGAGCATTAAAGCACTCAGTTTCGGTCCAGTAGGAGGCCTTTATTGACTAAATTGTAACATGACGACCTATGTGATTTTGGCAAGACTTTTTAGCGCCTACTTTTCAGCTACTGGGCTAGGATTTGAAACAAACGATCGGTGGGAATCAAGCTTTCAGGGGAGACCTCCCCTGAGTCTCTGGACGGCTGTGGGGCTGAGCGGCGAGCCTTAAAGCACTCAGTTTCGGTCCAGTAATAGGCCTTTATTGACTAAATTGTAACATGACGACCTATGTGACTTTGGCATGACTTTTTAGCGCCTACTTTTGAGCTAGTGGGCTAAGATTTAAAACAAACGATCGGTGGGAATCCAGCTTTCAGGGGACGCCTCCTTTGAGTCTCTGGACGGCTGTGGGGCCGAGCGGCGAGCATTAAAGCACTCAGTTTCGGTCCAGTAGGAGGCCTTTATTGACTAAATTGTAACATGACAACCTATGTGACTTTGGCAGGACTTTTTAGCGCTTACTTTTCACCTAGTGCGCTAAGATTTGAAACAAACGATCGGTGGGAATCCAGCTTTCAGGGGAGTCCTCCCCCGAGTCTCTGGACAGCTGTGGGGCCGAGCGGCGAGCGTTAAAGCACTCAGTTTCGGTCCAGTAGGAGGCCTTTATTGGGTAAATTGTAACATGACGACCTATGTGATTTTGGCAGGACTTCTTAGCGCCTACTTTTCAGCTACTGGGCTAAGATTTTAAACAAACGATCGGTGGGAATCCAGCTTTCAGGGGAGGCCTCTTCCAAGCTTCTCGGAGGTCGTGGGGCCGAACGGCGAGCGTCATAGCATTCGGTTTCTCGACAGTAGTAGGCCTTTATTGACTAAATTGTAACATGACGACCAATGTGACTTTGGTAAGACTTTTTAGCGCCTACTTTTAAGCTAGTGGGCTAAGATTTGAAACAAACGATCGGTGGGAATCCAGCTTTCAGTGGAGGCCGCCCCCGAGTCTCTGGACAGCTGTGGAGCCGAACGGCGAGCGTCAAAGCACTCGTTTTCTCTCCAGTAGTGGGCCTTTATTGACTAAATTGTAACATGACGACCTATGTGACTTTGGCATGACTTTTTAGCGCCTACTTTTGAGCTAGAGGGCTAAGATTTGAAACAAACGATCGGTGGGAATCCAGCTTTCAGGGGAGTCCTCCCCCGAGTCTCTGGACGGCTGTGGGGCCGAGCGGCGAGCGTTAAAGCACTCAGTTTCGGTCCAGTAGGAGGCCTTTATTGACTAAATTGTAACATGACGACCTATGTGATTCTGGCAGGACTTTTTAGCGCCTACTTTTCAGCTACTGGGCTAAGATTTGAAACAAACGATCGGTGGGAATCCAGCTTTCAGGGGAGGCCTCTTCCAAGCCTCTCGGAGGTCATGGGGCCGAACGGCGAGCGTCAAAGCACTCGGTTTCGCTCCAGTAGTAGGCCTTTATTGACGAAATTGTAACATGACAACCATTGTGACTTTGGCAGGACTTTTTAGCGCTTACTTTTGAGCTAGTTGGCTCAGATTTGAAACACACGATCGTTGGGATTCCAGCTTTCAGGGGAGGCCTCCCCCGAGTCTCTGGATGGCTGTGGGGCCGAACGGCGAGCGTCAAAGCACTCGGTTTCTCTCCAGTCGTATGGCTTTATTGACTAAATTGTAACATGACGACCTATGTGATTTTGGCAGGACTTTTTAGCGCATACGTTTGAGCTAGTGGGCTAAGATTTAAAACAAACGTTCGGTGGGAATCAAGCTTTCAGGGGAGACCTCCCCTGAGTCTCTGGACGGCTGTGGGGCTGAGCGGCGATCCTTAAAGCACTCAGTTTCGGTCCAGTAATAGGCCTTTATTGACTAAATTGTAACATGACGACCTATGTGATTTTGGCAGGACTTTTTAGCGCTTACGTTTGAGCTAGTGGGCTAAGATTTAAAACAAACGATCGGTGGGAATCCAGCTTTCAGGGGAGGCCTCCCCCGAGTCTCTGGACTGCTGTGGGGCCGAGCGGCGACCATTAAAGCACTCAGTTTTGCTCGAGTACCATGACGACCGATTTGACTTCGGCACGACTTTAGGTCGCTTAATTTCAGCCTAGCGGGCTAGGAATTCACACAGACGATCCTTGGGATTCCAGCTTTCAGGGGAGGCCACTTCCAAGCCTCTCAGAGGTCGTGGGGCCTATCGGCGAGCGTCAAAGCACTCGGTTTCGCTCCAGTAGTAGGCCTTTATTGACTAAATTGTAACATGACGACCTATGTGACTTTGGCAAGACTTTTTAGCGCTCACTTTTGAGCTAGTGGGCTAAGATTTGAAAAAAAACGATTGGTGGGAATACAGCTTTGAGGGGAGGCCTCCCCCGAGTCTCTGGACAGCTGTGGGGCCGAACGCCGAGCGTCAAAGCACTTGGTTTCTCTCCAGTAGTAGGCCTTTATTGACTAAATTGTAACATGACGACCTATGTGACTTTGGCAGGACATTTTAGCGCCTAGTTTTGAGCTAGTGGGCTAAGATTTGAAACGAACGATCGGTGGGAATCCAGCTTTCAGGGGAAGCCTCCCCCAAGTCTCTGGACGGCTGTGGGGCCGAGCGGCGAGCGTTAAAGCACTCAGTTTCGGTCCAGTAGGAGGCCTTTATTGACTAAATTGTAACATGACGACCTATGTGATTTTGGCAGGACTTTTTAGCGCCTACTTTTCAGCTACTGGGCTAGGATTTGAAACAAACGATCGGTGGGAATCCAGCTTTCAGTGGAGGCTTCTTCCAAGCCTCTCGGAGGTTGTGGGGCCGAACGGCGAGCGTTAAAGCACTCGGTTTCGCTCCAGTAGTAGGCCTTTATTGACTAAATTGTAACATGACGACCTATGTGACTTTGGCAAGACTTTTTAGCGCTCACTTTTGAGCTAGTGGGCTAAGATTTGAAACAAACGATCGGTGGGAATACAGCTTTCAGGGGAGGCCTCCCCCGAGTCTCTGGACAGCTGTGGGGCCGAACGCCGAGCGTCAAAGCACTTGGTTTCTCTCCAGTAGTAGGCCTTTATTGACTAAATTGTAACATGACGACCTATGTGACTTTGGCAGGACATTTTTGCGCCTAGTTTTGAGCTAGTGGGCTAAGATTTGAAACAAACGATCGGTGGGAATCCAGCTTTCAGGGGAGTCCTCCCCCGAGTCTCTGGACGGCTGTGGGGCCGAGCGGCGAGCGTTAAAGCACTCAGTTTCGGTAGAGTAGGAGGCCTTTATTGACTAAATTGTAACATGACGACCTATGTGATTTTGGCAAGACTTTTTAGCGCCTACTTTTCAGCTACTGGGCTAGGATTTGAAACAAACGATCGGTGGGAATCAAGCTTTCAGGGGAGACCTCCCCTGAGTCTCTGGACGGCTGTGGGGCTGAGCGGCGAGCCTTAAAGCACTCAGTTTCGGTCCAGTAATAGGCCTTTATTGACTAAATTGTAACATGACGACCTATGTGACTTTGGCATGACTTTTTAGCGCCTACTTTTGAGCTAGTGGGCTAAGATTTAAAACAAACGATCGGTGGGAATCCAGCTTTCAGGGGACGCCTCCTTTGAGTCTCTGGACGGCTGTGGGGCCGAGCGGCGAGCATTAAAGCACTCAGTTTCGGTCCAGTAGGAGGCCTTTATTGACTAAATTGTAACATGACAACCTATGTGACTTTGGCAGGACTTTTTAGCGCTTACTTTTCACCTAGTGCGCTAAGATTTGAAACAAACGATCGGTGGGAATCCAGCTTTCAGGGGAGTCCTCCCCCGAGTCTCTGGACAGCTGTGGGGCCGAGCGGCGAGCGTTAAAGCACTCAGTTTCGTTCCAGTAGGAGGCCTTTATTGGGTAAATTGTAACATGACGACCTATGTGATTTTGGCAGGACTTCTTAGCGCCTACTTTTCAGCTACTGGGCTAAGATTTTAAACAAACGATCGGTGGGAATCCAGCTTTCAGGGGAGGCCTCTTCCAAGCTTCTCGGAGGTCGTGGGGCCGAACGGCGAGCGTCATAGCATTCGGTTTCTCGACAGTAGTAGGCCTTTATTGACTAAATTGTAACATGACGACCAATGTGACTTTGGTAAGACTTTTTAGCGCCTACTTTTAAGCTAGTGGGCTAAGATTTGAAACAAACGATCGGTGGGAATCCAGCTTTCAGTGGAGGCCGCCCCCGAGTCTCTGGACAGCTGTGGAGCCGAACGGCGAGCGTCAAAGCACTCGTTTTCGCTCCAGTAGTGGGCCTTTATTGACTAAATTGTAACATGACGACCTATGTGACTTTGGCATGACTTTTTAGCGCCTACTTTTGAGCTAGAGGGCTAAGATTTGAAACAAACGATCGGTGGGAATCCAGCTTTCAGGGGAGTCCTCCCCCGAGTCTCTGGACGGTTGTGGGGCCGAGCGGCGAGCGTTAAAGCACTCAGTTTCGGTCCAGTAGGAGGCCTTTATTGACTAAATTGTAACATGACGACCTATGTGATTCTGGCAGGACTTTTTAGCGCCTACTTTTCAGCTACTGGGCTAAGATTTGAAACAAACGATCGGTGGGAATCCAGCTTTCAGGGGAGGCCTCTTCCAAGCCTCTCGGAGGTCATGGGGCCGAACGGCGAGCGTCAAAGCACTCGGTTTCGCTCCAGTACTAGGCCTTTATTGACGAAATTGTAACATGACAACCATTGTGACTTTGGCAGGACTTTTTAGCGCTTACTTTTGAGCTAGTTGGCTCAGATTTGAAACACACGATCGTTGGGATTCCAGCTTTCAGGGGAGGCCTCCCCCGAGTCTCTGGATGGCTGTGGGGCCGAACGGCGAGCGTCAAAGCACTCGGTTTCTCTCCAGTCGTATGGCTTTATTGACTAAATTGTAACATGACGACCTATGTGATTTTGGCAGGACTTTTTAGCGCATACGTTTGAGCTAGTGGGCTAAGATTTAAAACAAACGTTCGGTGGGAATCAAGCTTTCAGGGGAGACCTCCCCTGAGTCTCTGGACGGCTGTGGGGCTGAGCGGCGATCCTTAAAGCACTCAGTTTCGGTCCAGTAATAGGCCTTTATTGACTAAATTGTAACATGACGACCTATGTGATTTTGGCAGGACTTTTTAGCGCTTACGTTTGAGCTAGTGGGCTAAGATTTAAAACAAACGATCGGTGGGAATCCAGCTTTCAGGGGAGGCCTCCCCCGAGTCTCTGGACTGCTGTGGGGCCGAGCGGCGACCATTAAAGCACTCAGTTTTCCTCGAGTACCATGACGACCGATTTGACTTCGGCACGACTTTAGGTCGCTTAATTTCAGCCTAGCGGGCTAGGAATTCACACAGACGATCCTTGGGAATCCAGCTTTCAGGGGAGGCAACTTCCAAGCCTCTCAGAGGTCGTGGGGCCTATCGGCGAGCTTCAAAGCACTCGGTTTCGCTCCAGTAGTAGGCCTTTATTGACTAAATTGTAACATGACGACCTATGTGACTTTGGCAAGACTTTTTAGCGCTCACTTTTGAGCTAGTGGGCTAAGATTTGAAACAAACGATCGGTGGGAATACAGCTTTCAGGGGAGGCCTCCCCCGAGTCTCTGGACAGCTGTGGGGCCGAACGGCGAGCGTCAAAGCACTTGGTTTCTCTCCAGTAGTAGGCCTTTATTGACTAAATTGTAACATGACGACCTATGTGACTTTGGCAGGACATTTTTGCGCCTAGTTTTGAGCTAGTGGGCTAAGATTTGAAACAAACGATCGGTGGGAATCCAGCTTTCAGGGGAGTCCTCCCCCGAGTCTCTGGACGGCTGTGGGGCCGAGCGGCGAGCGTTAAAGCACTCAGTTTCGGTACAGTAGGAGGCCTTTATTGACTAAATTGTAACATGACGACCTATGTGATTTTGGCAAGACTTTTTAGCGCCTACTTTTCAGCTACTGGGCTAGGATTTGAAACAAACGATCGGTGGGAATCAAGCTTTCAGGGGAGACCTCCCCTGAGTCTCTGGACGGCTGTGGTGCTGAGCGGCGAGCCTTAAAGCACTCAGTTTCGGTCCAGTAATAGGCCTTTATTGACTAAATTGTAACATGACGACCTATGTGATTTTGGCAGGACTTTTTAGCGCTTACGTTTGAGCTAGTGGGCTAAGATTTAAAACAAACGATCGGTGGGAATCCAGCTTTCAGGGGAGGCCTCCCCCGAGTCTCTGGACTGCTGTGGGGCCGAGCGGCGACCGTTAAAGCACTCAGTTTCGCTCGAGTACCATGACGACCGATTTGACTTCGGCACGACTTTAGGTCGCTTAATTTCAGCCTAGCGGGCTAGGAATTCACACAGACGATCCTTGGGATTCCAGCTTTCAGGGGAGGCCACTTCCAAGCCTCTCAGAGGTCGTGGGGCCTATCGGCGAGCGTCAAAGCACTCGGTTTCGCTCCAGTAGTAGGCCTTTATTGACTAAATTGTAACATGACGACCTATGTGACTTTGGCAAGACTTTTTAGCGCTCACTTTTGAGCTAGTGGGCTAAGATTTGAAAAAAACGATTGGTGGGAATACAGCTTTCAGGGGAGGCCTCCCCCGAGTCTCTGGACAGCTGTGGGGCCGAACGCCGAGCGTCAAAGCACTTGGTTTCTCTCCAGTAGTAGGCCTTTATTGACTAAATTGTAACATGACGACCTATGTGACTTTGGCAGGACATTTTAGCGCCTAGTTTTGAGCTAGTGGGCTAAGATTTGAAACGAACGATCGGTGGGAATCCAGCTTTCAGGGGAAGCCTCCCCCAAGTCTCTGGACGGCTGTGGGGCCGAGCGGCGAGCGTTAAAGCACTCAGTTTCGGTCCAGTAGGAGGCCTTTATTGACTAAATTGTAACATGACGACCTATGTGATTTTGGCAGGACTTTTTAGCGCCTACTTTTCAGCTACTGGGCTAGGATTTGAAACAAACGATCGGTGGGAATCCAGCTTTCAGTGGAGGCTTCTTCCAAGCCTCTCGGAGGTTGTGGGGCCGAACGGCGAGCGTTAAAGCACTCGGTTTCGCTCCAGTAGTAGGCCTTTATTGACTAAATTGTAACATGACGACCTATGTGACTTTGGCAAGACTTTTTAGCGCTCACTTTTGAGCTAGTGGGCTAAGATTTGAAACAAACGATCGGTGGGAATACAGCTTTCAGGGGAGGCCTCCCCCGAGTCTCTGGACAGCTGTGGGGCCGAAGGCCGAGCGTCAAAGCACTTGGTTTCTCTCCAGTAGTAGGCCTTTATTGACTAAATTGTAACATGACGACCTATGTGACTTTGGCATGACTTTTTAGCGCCTACTTTTGAGCTAGTGGGCTAAGATTTGAAACAAACGATCGGTGGGAATCCAGCTTTCAGGGGACGCCTCCCTTGAGTCTCTGGACGGCTGTGGGGCCGAGCGGCGAGCATTAAAGCACTCAGTTTCGGTCCAGTAGGAGGCCTTTATTGACTAAATTGTAACATGACGACCTATGTGATTTTGGCAGGACTTTATAGCGCCTACTTTTCAGCTACTGGGCTAGGATTTGAAACAAACGATCGGTGGGAATCCAGCTTTCAGGGGAGGCTTCTTCCAAGCCTCTCGGAGGTTGTGGGGCCGAACGGCGAGCGTTAAAGCACTCAGTTTCGCTCCAGTAGTAGGCCTTTATTGACTAAATTGTAACATGACGACCTATGTGACTTTGGCAAGACTTTTTAGCGCTCACTTTTGAGCTAGTGGGGTAAGATTTGAAACAAACGATCGGTGGGAATACAGCTTTCAGGGGAGGCCTCCCCCGAGTCTCTGGACAGCTGTGGGGCCGAACGGCGAGCGTCAAAGCACTTGGTTTCTCTCCAGTAGTAGGCCTTTATTGACTAAATTGTAACATGACAACCTATGTTACTTTGGCAGGACTTTTTAGCGCTTACTTTTGACCTAGTGCGCTAAGATTTGAAACAAACGATCGGTGGGAATCCAGCTTTCAGGGGAGTCCTGCCCCGAGTCTCTGGACGGCTGTGGGGCCGAGCGGCGAGCGTTAAAGCACTCGGTTTCGCTCGAGTACCATGACGACCGATTTGACTTCGGCACGACTTTAGGTCGCTTAATTTCAGCCTAGCGGGCTAGGAATTCACACAGACAATCCTTGGGAATCCAGCTTTCAGGGGAGGCCTCTTCCAAGCCTCTCGGAGGTCGTGGGGCCGAACGGCGATCGTCAAAGCACTGGTTTTTGCTCCAGTAGTAGGCCTTTATTGACTAAATTGTAACATGACGACCTATGTGACTTTGGCATGACTTTTTAGCGCCTACTTTTGAGCTAGTGGGCTAAGATTTGAAATGAACGATCGGTGGGAATCCAGCTTTCAGGGGACGCCTCCCCCGAGTCTCTGGACGGCTGTGGGGCAGAGTGGCGAGCGTTAAAGCACTCAGTTTCGGTCCAGTAGTAGGCCTTTATTGACTAAATTGTAACATGACGACCTATGTGATTTTGGCAGGACATTTTAGTGCTTACTTTTGAGCTAGTGGGCTAAGATTTGAAACACATTATCGGTGGGAATCCAGCTTTCAGGGGAGGCCTCCCCCGAGTCTCTGGACAGCTGTGGGGCAGAGTGGCGAGCGTTAAAGCACTCAGTTCCGGTCCAGTAGTAGGCCTTTATTGACTAAATTGTAACATGACGACCTATGTGATTTTGGCAGGACTTTTTAGCGCCTACTTTTCAGTTACTGGGCGAAGATTTGAAACAAACGATCGGTGGGAATCCAGCTTTCAGGGGAGGCCTCTTCCAAGCCTCTCGGAGGTCGTGGGCCCGAACGGCGAGCGTCAAAGTAGTCTGTTTCGCTCCAGTAGTAGGCCTTTATTGACTAAATTGTAACATGACAACCTATGTTACTTTGGCAGGACTTTTTAGCGCTTACTTTTGACCTAGTGCGCTAAGATTTGAAACAAACGATCGGTGGGAATCCAGCTTTCAGGGGAGGCCTCCCCCGAGGCTCTGGACAGCTGTGGGGCCGAACGGCGAGCGTCAAAGCACTCGGTTTCTCTCCAGTAGTAGGCCTTTATTGACTAAATTGTAACGTGACGACCAGTGACTTTGGCAAGACTTTTTAGCGCCTACTTTTGAGCTAGTGGGCTAAGATTTGAAACAAACGATCGGTGGGAATCCAGCTTTCAGGGGAGGCCTCTTCCAAGCATCTCGGAGGTCGTGGGGCCGAACGGCGAGCGTCAAAGCACTCGGTTTCGCTCAAGTAGTAGGCCTTTATTGACTAAATTGTAACATGACAACCTATGTGACTTTGGCAGGACTTTTTAGCGCTTACTTTTGAGCAAGTGGGCTAAGATTTGAATCAAATTATCGGTGGGAATCCAGCTTTCAGGGGAGTCCTCCCCCGAGTCTCTGGAATGCTGTGGGGCCGAGCGGCGAGCATTAAAGCACTCAATTTCGCTCGAGTACCATGACGACCGATTTGACTTCGGCACGAATTTAGGTCGCTTAATTTCAGCCTAGCGGGCTAGGAATTCACACAGACAATCCTTGGCAATCCAGCTTTCAGGGGAGGCTTCTTCCAAGCCTCTCAGAGGTCGTGTGGCCGAACGGCGAGCGTCGAAGCACTCGGTTTCGCTCCAGTAGTAGGCCTTTATTGACTAAATTGTAACATGATGACCTAGGTGACTTTGGCAGGACGTTTTAGCGCTTACTTTTGAGCTAGTGGGCTAAGATTTGAAACAAACGATCGGTGGGAATCCAGCTTTCAGGGGAGTCCTCTCCCGAGTCTCTGGACGGCTTTGGGGCCGAGCGGCGAGCGTTAAAGCACTCAGTTTCGCTCGAGTACCATGACGACCGATTTGACTTCGGCACGACTTTAGGTCGCCTAATTTCTGTCTAGCGGGCTAGGAATTTACACAGACAAGCCTTGGGAATCCAGCTTTCAAGGGAGGCCTCTTCCAAGCCTCTCGGAGCTCGTGAGGCCGAACGGCGAGCGTCAAAGCACTCGGTTTCTCTCCAGTAGTAGGCTTTTGACTAAATTGTAACATGACGACCTATGTGACTTTGGCAGGACTTTTTAGCTTTTACTTTTGACCTAGTGCGCTAAGATTTAAAACAAACGATTGGTGGTAATCCAGCTTTCAGGGGAGTCCTCCCCCGAGTCTCTGGACGGCTTTGGGGCCGAGTGGCGAGCGTTAAAGCACTCAGTTTTGCTCGAGTACCATGACGACCGATTTGACTTCGGCACGACTTTAGGTCGCCTAATTTCTTCCTAGCGGGCTAGGAATTTACACAGACAAGCCTTGGGAATCCAGCTTTCAAGGGAGGCCTCTTCCAAGCCTCTCGGAGCTCGTGAGGCCGAACGGCGAGCGTCAAAGCACTCGGTTTCGCTCCAGTAGTAGGCTTTTATTGACTAAATTGTAACATGACGACCTATGTGACTTTGGCAGGACTTTTTAGCGCTTACTTTAGAGCTAGTGGACTAAGATTTGAAACAAACGATCGGTGGGAATCCAGCTTTCAGGGGAGGCCTCCCCCGAGTCTCTGGACGGCTGTGGGGGCGAACGGCGAGCGTCAAAGCACTCGGTTTCTCTCCAGTAGTTGGCCTTTATTGACTAAATTGTAACATGACGACCTATGTGATTTTGGCAGAACTTTTTAGCTCCTACTTTTCAGCTACTGGGCGAAGATTTGAAACAAACGATCGGTGGGAATCCAGCTTTCAGGGGAGGCCTCTTCCAAGCCTCTCGGAGCTCGTGGGGCCGAACGGCGAGCGTCAAAGCACTCGGTTTCGCTCCAGTAGTAGGCTTTTATTGACTAAATTGTAACATGACGACCTATGTGACTTTGACATGACTTTTTAGCGCCTACTTTTGAGCTCGTGGGCTAAGATTTGAAACAAACGATCGGTGGGAATCCAGCTTTCAGGGGACGCCTCCCTCGAGTCTCTGGACGGCTGTGGGGCAGAGTGGCGAGCGTTAAAGCACTCAGTTTCGGTCCAGTAGTCGGCCTTTATTGACTAAATTGTAACATGACGACCTATGTGATTTTGGCAGGACTTTTTAGCGCTTACTTTTGAGCTAGTGGGCTAAGATTTGAAACACATTATCGGTGGGAATCCAGCTTTCAGGGGAGTCCTCCCCCGAGTCTCTGGACGGTTGTGGGGCCGAGCGGCGAGCGTTAAAGCACTCAGTTTCGCTCGAGTACCATGACGACCGATTTGACTTCGGCACGACTTTAGGTCGCTTAATTTCAGCCTAGCGGGCTAGGAATTCACACAGACAATCCTTGGGAATCCAGCTTTCAGGGGAGGCCTCTTTCAAGCCTCTCAGAGGTCGTGGGGCTGAACGGCGAGCGTCAAAGCACTCGGTTTCGCTCCATTAGTAGGCCTTTATTGACTAAATTGTAACATGACGACCTATGTGACTTTGGCAGGACCTTTTAGCGCTTACTTTTGAGCTAGTGGGCTACGATTTGAAACACAATATCGGTGGGAATCCAGCTTTCAGGGGAGGCCTCCCCCGAGTCTCTGGACGGCTGTGGGGCCGAGCGGCGAGCGTTAAAGCACTCAGTTTCGCTCGAGTACCATGACGACCGATTTGACTTCGGCACGGCTTTAGGTCGCTTAATTTCAGCCTAGCGGGCTAGGAATTCACAGAGACAATCCTTGGGAATCCAGCTTTCAGGGGAGGCCTCTTCCAAGCCTCTCGGAGGTCGTGGGGCCGAACGGCGAGCGTCAAAGCACTGGTTTTTGCTCCAGTAGTAGGCCTTTATTGACTAAATTGTAACATGACGACCTATGTGACTTTGGCATGACTTTTTAGCGCATACTTTTGAGCTAGTGGGCTAAGATTTGAAACGAACGATCGGTGGGAATCCAGCTTTCAGGGGACGCCTCCCCCGAGTCTCTGGACGGCTGTGGGGCAGAGTGGCGAGCGTTAAAGCACTCAGTTTCGGTCCAGTAGTAGGCCTTTATTGACTAAATTGTAACATGACGACCTATGTGATTTTGGCAGGACTTTTTAGTGCTTACTTTTGAGCTAGTGGGCTAAGATTTGAAACACATTATCGGTGGGAATCCGGCTTTCAGTGGAGGCCTCCCCCGAGTCTCTGGACGGCTGTGGGGCAGAGTGGCGAGCGTTAAAGCACTCAGTTCCGGTCCAGTAGTAGGCCTTTATTGACTAAATTGTAACATGACGACCTATGTGATTTTGGCAGGACTTTTTAGCGCCTACTTTTCAGTTACTGGGCGAAGATTTGAAACAAACGATCGGTGGGAATCCAGCTTTCAGGGGAGGCCTCTTCCAAGCCTCTCGGAGGTCGTGGGCCCGAACGGCGAGCGTCAAAGCACTCGGTTTCTCTCCAGTAGTAGGCCTTTATTGACTAAATTGTAACGTGACGACCTGTGACTTTGGCAGGACTTTTTAGCGCCTACTTTTTAGCTAGTGGGCTAAGATTTGAAACAAACGATCGGTGGGAATCCAGCTTTCAGGGGAGGCCTCTTCCAAGCATCTCGGAGGTCGTGGGGCCGAACGGCGAGCGTCAAAGCACTCGTTTTTGCTCCAGTAGTAGGCCTTTATTGACTAAATTGTAACATGACGACCTATGTGACTTTGGCATGACTTTTTAGCGCCTACTTTTGAGCAAGTGGGCTAAGATTTGAAACAAACGATCGGTGGGAATCCAGCTTTCAGGGTACGCCTCCCCCGAGTCTCTGGACGGCTGTGGGGCAGAGTGGCGAGCGTTAAAGCACTCAGTTTCGCTCGAGTACCATGACGACCGATTTGACTTTGGCACGACTTTAGGTCGCCTAATTTCTGCCTAGCGGGCTAGGAATTTACACAGACAAGCCTTGGGAATCCAGCTTTCAGGGGAGGCCTCTTCCAAGCCTCTCGGAGGTCGTGGGGCCGAACGGCGAGCGTCAAAGCACTGGTTTTTGCTCCAGTAGTAGGCCTTTATTGACTAAATTGTAACATGACGACCTATGTGATTTTGGCAGGACTTTTTAGCGCCTGCTTTTCAGCTACTGGGCTAAGATTTGACACAAACGATCGGTGGGAATCCAGCTTTCAGGGGAGGCCTCCCCCGAGTCTCTGGACGGCTGTGGAGCCGAGCGGCGAGCGTTAAAGCACTCAGTTTCGGTCCAGTAGTTGGCCTTTATTGACTGAATTGTAACATGACGACCTATGTGATTTTGGCAGGACTTTTTAGCGCTTACTTTTGAGCTAGTGGGCTAAGATTTGAAACAAATTATCGGTGGGAATCCAGCTTTCAGGGGAGGCCTCCCCCGAGCCTCTCGGAGGGCGTGGGCCCGAACGGCGAGCTTCAAAGCACTCGGTTTCGCTCCAGTAGTAGGCCTTTATTGACTAAATTGTAACATGACGACCTATGTGATTTTGGCAGGACTTTTTAGCGCTTACGATTGAGCTAGTGGGCTAAGATTTAAAACAAACGATCGGTCGGCGGCCAGCTTTCAGGGGAGGCCTCTTCCAAGCCTCTCAGAGGTCGTGGGGCCGAACGGCGAGCGTCAAAGCACTCGGTTTCGCTCCAGTAGTAGGCCTTTATTGACTAAATTGTAACATGACGACCTATGTGACTTTGGCAGGACTTTTTAGTGCTTTCTTTTGAGCGAGTGGGCTAAGATTTAAAACAAACGATCGGTGGGAATCCAGCTTTCAGGGGAGGCCTCCCCCGAGTCTCTGGACAGCTGTGGGGCCGAACGGCGAGCGTCAAAGCATTCGGTTTCTCTCCAGTAGTAGGCCTTTATTGACTAAATTGTAACAAGACATGACAACCTATGTTGTCACGTTTGTTTCAAATCTTAGCCCATATATTTTAGCGCTTACTTTTGAGCTAGTGCGCTAAGATTTGAAACAAACGATCGGTGGGAATCCAGCTTTCAGGGGAGGCCCCCCCCGCGTCTCTGGGCAGCTGTGGGGCCGAACGGCGAGCGTCAAAGCACTCGGTTTCTCTCCAGTAGTTGGCCTTTATTGACTAAATTGTAACATGACGACCTATGTGACTTTGGCAGGGATTTTTTGCGCCTACTTTTCAGCTACTGGGCCAAGATTTGAAACAAACGATCGGTGGGAATCCAGCTTTCAGGGGAGGCCTCCCCCGAGTCTCTGGACGGCTGTGGGGCCGAGCGGGGAGCGTTACAGCACTCAGTTTCGGTCCAGTAGGAGGCCTTTTTTGACTAAATTGTAACATGACGACCTATGTGATTTTGGCAGGACTTTTTAGCGCCTACTCTTCAGCTACCGGGCTAAGATTTGAAACAAACGATCGGTGGGAATCCAGCTTTCAGGGGAGGCCTCTTCCGAGCCTCTCTGAGGTCGTGGGGCCGAACGGCGAGCGTCAAAGCACTTGGTTTCGCTCCAGTAGTAGGCCTTTATTGACTAAATTGTAACAAGACATGACAACCTATGTTGTCACGTTTGTTTCAAATCTTAGCCCATATATTTTAGCGCTTACTTTTGAGCTAGTGCGCTAAGATTTGAAACAAACGATCGGTGGGAATCCAGCTTTCAGGAGAGGCCCCCCCCCGCGTCTCTGGGCAGCTGTGGGGCCGAACGGCGAGCGTCAAAGCACTCGGTTTCTCTCCAGTAGTTGGCCTTTATTGACTAAATTGTAACATGACGACCTATGTGACTTTGGCAGGACTTTTTAGCGCCTACTCTTCAGATACCGGGCTAAGATTTGAAACAAACGATCGGTGGGAATCCAGCTTTCAGGGGAGGCCTCTTCCAAGCCTCTCTGAGGTCGTGGGGCCGAACGGCGAGCGTCAAAGCACTTGGTTTCGCTCCAGTAGTAGGCCTTTATTGACTAAATTGTAACAAGACATGACAACCTATGTTGTCACGTTTGTTTCAAATCTTAGCCCATATATTTTAGCGCTTACTTTTGAGCTAGTGCGCTAAGATTTGAAACAAACGATCGGTGGGAATCCAGCTTTCAGGAGAGGCCCCCCCCCGCGTCTCTGGGCAGCTGTGGGGCCGAACGGCGAGCGTCAAAGCACTCGGTTTCTCTCCAGTAGTTGGCCTTTATTGACTAAATTGTAACATGACGACCTATGTGACTTTGGCAGGGATTTTTTGCGCCTACTTTTCAGCTACTGGGCTAAGATTTGAAACAAACGATCGGTGGGAATCCAGCTTTCAGGGGAGGCCTCCCCCGAGTCTCTGGACGGCTGTGGGGCCGAGCGGGGAGCGTTACAGCACTCAGTTTCGGTCCAGTAGGAGGCCTTTTTTGACTAAATTGTAACATGACGACCTATGTGATTTTGGCAGGACTTTTTAGCGCCTACTTTTCAGCTACCGGGCTAAGATTTGAAACAAACGATCGGTGGGAATCCAGCTTTCAGGGGAGGCCTCTTCCGAGCCTCTCTGAGGTCGTGGGGCCGAACGGCGAGCGTCAAAGCACTCGGTTTCGCTCCAGTAGTAGGCCTTTATTGACTAAATTGTAACATGACGACCTATGTGACTTTGGCAGGACTTTTTTGGGCCTACTTTTCAGCTACTGGGCTAAGATTTGACACAAACGATCGGTGGGAATCCAGCTTTCAGGGGAGGCCTCCCCCGAGTCTCTGGACGGCTGTGGAGCCGAGCGGCGAGCGTTAAAGCACTCAGTTTCGGTCCAGTAGTTGGCCTTTATTGACTAAATTGTAACATGACGACCTATGTGATTTTGGCAGGTTTTTTTAGCGCCTACTTTTCAGCGACTGGGCTAAGATTTGAAACAAACGATCGGTGGGAATCCAGCTTTCAAGGGAGACCTCTTCCAAGCCTCTCGGAGCTCGTGGGGCCGAACGGCGAGCGTCAAAGCAGTCGGTTTCGCTCCAGAAGTAGGCCTTTATTGACTAAATTGTAACATGACGACCTATGTGACTTTGGCAGGACTTTTTAGTGCTTTCTTTTGAGCGAGTGGGCTAAGATTTGAAACAAACGATCGGTGGAAATCCAACTTTCAGGGGAGGCCTCCCGCGATTCTCTGGACAGCTGTGGGGCCGAACGGCGAGCGTCAAAGCACTCCGTTTCTCTCCAGTATTCGGTCTTTATTGACGAAATTGTAACATGACGACCAATGTGACTTTGGCAGGACTTTTTAGCGCTTACTTTTGACCTAGTGCGCTAAGATTTGGAAAAAACGATCGGTGGGAATCCAGCTTTCACGGGAGTCCTCCCCCGAGTCTCTGGAAGGCTGTGGGGCCGAGCGGCGAGCGTTAAAGCACTCAGTTTCGCTCGAGTACCGTGACGACCTATGTGACTTTGGCAGGACTTTTTAGCGCTTACTTTTGAGCTAGTGGGCTAAGATTTGAAACAAACGATCGGTGGGATTCCAGTTTTCAGGGTAGGCCTCCCCCGAGTCTCTGGACAGCTGTGGGGCCGAACGGTGAGCGTCAAGGCATTCGGTTTCTCTCCAGTAGTAGGCCTTTATTGACTAAATTGTAACATGACAACCTATGTGATTTTGGCAGGACTTTTTAGCGCTTACTTTTGACCTAGTGCGCTAAGATTTGAAACAAACGATCGGTGGGAATCCAGCTTTCAGGGGAGTCCTCCCCCGAGTCTCTGGAAGGCTGTGGGGCCGAGCGGCGAGTGTTAAAGCACTCAGTTTCGCTCGAGTACCATGACGACCGATTTGACTTCGGCACGACTTTAGGTCGCTTAATTTCTGCCTAGTGGGCTAGGAATTTACACAGACAAGCCTTGGGTATCCAGCTTTAAAGGAAGGTCTCTTCCAAGCCTCTCGGAGCTCGTGAGGCCGAACGGCGAGCGTCAAAGCACTCGGTTTCGCTCCAGTAGTAGGCCTTTATTGACTAAATTGTAAAATGACGACCTATGTGATTTTGGCAGGACTTTTTAGCGCCTACTTTTGAGCTAGTGGGCTAAGATTTGAAACAAACGATCGGTGGGAATCCAGCTTTCAGGGGAGGCCTCTTCCGAGCCTCTCTGAGGTCGTGGGGCCGAACGGCGAGCGTCAAAGCACTCGGTTTCGCTCCAGTAGTAGGCCTTTATTGACTAAATTGTAACAAGACATGACAACCTATGTTGTCACGTTTGTTTCAAATCTTAGCCCATATATTTTAGCGCTTACTTTTGAGCTAGTGCGCTAAGATTTGAAACAAACGATCGGTGGGAATCCAGCTTTCAGGGGAGGCCTCCCCCGAGTCTCTGGACAGCTGTGGGGCCGAACGGCGAGCGTCAAAGCACTCGGTTTCTCTCCAGTAGTTGGCCTTTATTGACTAAATTGTAACATGACGACCTATGTGACTTTGGCAGGGATTTTTTGCGCCTACTTTTCAGCTACTGGGCTAAGATTTTAAACAAACGATCGGTGGGAATCCAGCTTTCAGGGGAGGCCTCCCCCGAGTCTCTGGACGGCTGTGGGGCCGAGCGGGGAGCGTTACAGCACTCAGTTTCGGTCCAGTAGGAGGCCTTTTTTGACTAAATTGTAACATGACGACCTATGTGATTTTGGCAGGACTTTTTAGCGCCTACTTTTCAGCTACTGGGCTAAGATTTGAAACAAACGATCGGTGGGAATCCAGCTTTCAGGGGAGGCCTCTTCCGAGCCTCTCTGAGGTCGTGGGGCCGAACGGCGAGCGTCAAAGCACTCTGTTTCGCTCCAGTAGTAGGCCTTTATTGACTAAATTGTAACAAGACATGACAACGTATTTTGTCACGTTTGTTTCAAATCTTAGCCCATATATTTTAGCGCTTACTTTTGAGCTAGTGCGCTAAGATTTGAAACAAACGATCGGTGGGAATCCAGCTTTCAGGGGAGGCCTCCCCCGAGTCTCTGGACAGCTGTGGGGCCGAACGGCGAGCGTCAAAGCACTCGGTTTCTCTCCAGTAGTTGGCCTTTATTGAGTAAATTGTAACATGACGACCTATGTGATTTTGGCAGGACTTTTTAGCGCCTACTTTTCAGCTACTGGGCTAAGATTTGAAACAAACGATCGATCATAAATCCTGACTTTATAGTTGTATCTTGGAATGATATGTTTAAGTAACCAATTAGATTCAAGATGCACCTGAATTAGGTGAAAAAGAAAGTTTCACCTAAATTAATGTTTAAAAGCAAATATTTCTGAATGGTTAAAGGCAAAAATATTGTACCTAAAAGGGAAATACAACCGAACTATACTTATGTACTGTACTGGATGAAGAAAAAGAAAAGTTGAAGCCCATGTAACATTTATGCACAATGTGAACAATGAATTCAGTGATCTGTTTGGGTACCACTAGAGGGAGCCAGCACACCACAAGTGGTACTCATACCACACTATGAGAGTCAGTGTTTCAAGGCAGAGTTGTGTGCAGAAATGCTGCACTCACATTTTTTTAAGGGTATAAATATGATGCGTTCAAGAACACAATTAGTTGTCTTGCATCTGAACTAAGAAATTATTTCTTTGACTCCAATCAAGTATTAACTAAGATTTTGCAATTTTTTTTTTTGCACAATGTGCAATTAAAAGACATAACTCCCACATGCAGTGTATTCATTTGCATGTATTTACATGATACATTGTGACTCTGAACCTACATAAATGTATGACTGCCTCATGTTATTACAAATACACAAAAAATTGATAGATAGCTACTTTTGAATTCAGAAGTGACGTAAAAGTTTGTTTGTTTTTCAAACTTTCGGCCTTTATTGACTAAATTGTAACATGACGACCTATGTGACTTTGGCAGGACTTTTTAGCGCTTACTTTTGAGCTAGTGGGCTACGATTTGAAACACAATATTGGTGGGAATCCAGCTTTCAGGGGAGGCCTCCCCCGAGTCTCTGGACGGCTGTGGGGCCGAGCGGCGAGCGTTAAAGCACTCAGTTTCGCTCGAGTACCATGACGACCGATTTGACTTCGGCACGACTTTAGGTCGCTTAATTTCAGCCTAGCGGGCTAGGAATTCACACAGACAATCCTTGGGAATCCAGCTTTCAGGGGAGGCCTCTTCCAAGCCTCTCGGAGGTCGTGGGGCCGAACGGCGAGCGTCAAAGCACTGGTTTTTGCTCCAGTAGTAGGCCTTTATTGACTAAATTGTAACATGACGACCTATGTGATTTTGGCAGGACTTTTTAGCGCCTGCTTTTCAGCTACTGGGCTAAGATTTGACACAAACGATCGGTGGGAATCCAGCTTTCAGGGGAGGCCTCCCCCGAGTCTCTGGACGGCTGTGGGGCCGAGCGGCGAGCGTTAAAGCACTCAGTTTCGGTCCAGTAGTTGGCCTTTATTGACTAAATTGTAACATGACGACCTATGTGACTTTGGCAGGACATTTTAGCGCCTACTTTTCAGCTACTGGGCTAAGATTTGAAACAAACGATCGGTGGGAATCCAGCTTTCAGGGGAGGCCTCTTCCGAGCCTCTCGGAGGTCGTGGGGCCGAACGGCAAGCGTCAAAACACTCGGTTTCGCTCCAGTAGTAGGCCTTTATTGACTAAATTGTAACATGACGACCTATGTGACTTTGGCAGGACATTTTAGCGCCTAGTTTTGAGCTAGTGGCCTAAGATTTGAAACAAACGATCGGTGGGAATCCAGCTTTCAGGGGAGGCCTCCCCCGAGTCTCTGGACAGCTGTGGGGCCGAATGGCGAGCGTCAAAGCACTCGGTTTCTCTCCAGTAGTAGGCCTATATTGACTAAATTGTAACATGACGACCTATATGATTTTGGCAGGACTTTTTAGCGCCTACTTTTCAGCTACTGGGCTAAGATTTGAAAGAAACGATCGGTGGGAATCCAGCTTTCAGGGGAGGCCTCTTCCAAGCCTCTTAAAGGTCGTGGGCCCGAACGGCGAGCGTCAAAGCACTCTGTTTCGCTCCAGTAGTAGGCCTTTATTGACTAAATTGTAACATGACAACCTATGTGACTTTGGCAGGACTTTTTAGCGCTTACGTTTGAGCAAGTGGGCTAAGATTTGAATCAAATTATCGGTGGGAATCCAGCTTTCAGGGGAGTCCTCCCCCGAGTCTCTGGATGGCTGGGGGGCCGAGCGGCGAGCGTTAAAGCACTCAATTTCGCTCGAGTACCATGACGACCGATTTGACTTCGGCACGACTTTAGGTCGCTTAATTTCAGCCTAGCGGGCTAGGAATTCACACAGACAATCCTTGGCAATCCAGCTTTCAGGGGAGGCTTCTTCCAAGCCTCTCAGAGGTCGTGTGGCCGAACGGCGAGCGTCGAAGCACTCAGTTTCGCTCCAGTAGTAGGCGTTTGACTAAATTGTAACATGACGACCTATGTGACTTTGGCAGGACTTTTTAGCTTTTACTTTTGACCTAGTGCGCTAAGATTTGAAACAAACGATCGGTGGGAATCCAGCTTTCAGGGGAGTCCTCCCCCGAGTCTCTGGACGGCTTTGGGGCCGAGCGGCGAGCGTTAAAGCACTCAGTTTCGCTCGAGTACCATGACGACCGATTTGACTTCGGCACGACTTTAGGTCGCCTAATTTCTGTCTAGCGGGCTAGGAATTTACAAAGACAAGCCTTGGGAATCCAGCTTTCAAGGGAGGCCTCTTCCAAGCCTCTCGGAGCTCGTGAGGCCGAACGGCGAGCGTCAAAGCACTCGGTTTCGCTCCAGTAGTAGGCTTTTATTGACTAAATTGTAACATGACGACCTATGTGACTTTAGCAGGACTTTTTAGTGCTTACTTTAGAGCTAGTGGACTAAGATTTGAAACAAACGATCGGTGGGAATCCAGCTTTCAGGGGAGGCCTCCCCCGAGTCTCTGGACGGCTGTGGGGGCGAACGGCGAGCGTCAAAGCACTCGTTTTCGCTCAAGTAGTAGGCCTTTATTGACTAAATTGTAACATGACGACCTATGTGATTTTGGCAGGACTTTTTAGCGCCTACTTTTCAGCTACTGGGCTAAGATTTGAAACAAACGATCGGTGGGAATCCAGCTTTCAGGGGAGGCCTCTTCTAAGCCTCTCGGAGGTCGTGGGGCCGAACGGCAAGCGTCAAAACACTCGGTTTCGCTCCAGTAGTAGGCCTTTATTGACTAAATTGTAACATGACGACCTATGTGACTTTGGCAGGACATTTTAGCGCCTAGTTTTGAGCTAGTGGCCTAAGATTTGAAACAAACGATCGGTGGGAATCCAGCTTTCAGGGGAGGCCTCCCCCGAGTCTCTGGACAGCTGTGGGGCCGAACGGCGAGCGTCAAAGCACTCGGTTTCTCTCCAGTAGTAGGCCTCTATTGACTAAATTGTAACATGACGACCTATATGATTTTGGCAGGACTTTTTAGCGCCTACTTTTCAGCTACTGGGCTAAGATTTGAAAGAAACGATCGGTGGGAATCCAGCTTTCAGGGGAGGCCTCTTCCAAGCCTCTTGGAGGTCGTGGGCCCGAACGGCGAGCGTCAAAGCACTCGGTTTCGCTCCAGTAGTAGGCCTTTATTGACTAAATTGTAACATGACGACCTATGCGATTTTGGCAGGACTTTTTAGCGCCTACTTTTCAGCTACTGGGCTAAGATTTGAAACAAACGATCGGTGGGAATCCAGCTTTCAGGGGAGGCCTCTTCCAAGCCTCTCGGAGGTTTTGGGGCCGAACGGCGAGCGTGAAAGCACTCAGTTTCTTTCCAGTAGTTGGCCTTTATTGACTAAATTGTAACATGACGACCTACGTGATTTTGGCATGACTTTTTAGCGCCTACTTTTGAGCTAGTGGGCTAAGATTTGAATCAAACAGTCGGTGGGAATCCAGCTTTCAGGGGATGCCTCCCCCGAGTCTCTGGACGGCTGTGGGGCAGAGTGGCGAGCGTCAAAGCACTCTGTTTCGCTTGAGTACCATGACGACCGATTTGACTTCGGCACAACTTTAGGTCGTTTAATTTCAGCCTAGCGGGCTAGGAATTCACACAGACAATCCTTGGGAATCCAGCTTTCAGGGGAGGCCTCTTCCAAGCCTCTCGGAGGTCGTGGGGCCGAACGGCGAGCGTCATAGCACTCGGTTTCGCTCCAGTAGTAGACCTTTATTGACTAAATTGTAACATGACAACCGATGTGACTTTGGCAGGACTTTTTTGCGCCTACTTTTTAGCTACTGGGCTAAGATTTAAAACAAACGATCGGTGGGAATCCAGCTTTCAGGGGAGGCCTCTTCCGAGCCTCTCGGAGGTCGTGGGGTCGAGCGGCGAGCGTTAAAGCACTCAGTTTCGCTCGAGTACCATGACGACCGATTTGACTTCGGCACGACTTTAGGTCGCCTAATTTCTGCCTAGCGGGCTAGGAATTTACACAGACAAGCCTTGGGAATCCAGCTTTCAGGGGAGGCCACTTCCAAGCCTCTCAGAGGTTGTGGGGCCTAACGGCGAGCGTCAAAGCACTCGTTTTCGCTCCAGTAGTAGACCTTTATTGACTAAATTGTAACATGACGACCTATGTGACTTTGGCATGACTTTTTAGCGCCTACTTTTGAGCTAGTGGGCTAAGATTTGAATCAAACAGTCGGTCGGAATCCAGCTTTCAGGGGACGCCTCCCCCGAGTCTCTGGACGGCTGTGGGGCAGAGTGGCGAGCGTTAAAGCACTCAGTTTCGGTCCAGTAGTAGGCCTTTATTGACTAAATTGTAACATGACGACCTATGTGATTTTGGCAGGACTTTTTAGCGCTTACTCTTGAGCTAGTGGGCTAAGATTTGAAACACATTATCGGTGGGAATCCAGCTTTCAGGGGAGTCCTCCCCCGAGTCTCTGGACGGCTGTGGGGCCGAGCGGCGAGCGTTAAAGCACTCAGTTTCGCTCGAGTACCATGACGACCGATTTGACTTCGGCACGACTTTAGGTCGCTTAATTTCAGCCTAACGGGCTAGGAATTCACACAGACAATCCTTGGGAATCCAGCTTTCAGGGGAGGCCTCTTTCAAGCCTCTCAGAGGTCGTGGGGCTGAACGGCGAGCGTCAAAGCAGTCGGGTTCGCTCCATTAGTAGGCCTTTATTGACTAAATTGTAACATGACGACCTATGTGACTTTGGCAGGACTTTTTAGCGCTTACTTTTGAGCTAGTGGGCTACGATTTGAAACACAATATCGGTGGGAATCCAGCTTTCAGGGGAGGCCTCCCCCGAGTCTCTGGATGGCTGTGGGGCCGAGCGGCGAGCGTTAAAGCACTCAGTTTCGCTCGAGTACCATGACGACCGATTTGACTTCGGCACGACTTTAGGTCGCCTAATTTCTGCCTAGCGGGCTAGGAATTTACACAGACAAGCCTTGGGAATCCAGCTTTCAGGGGAGGCCACTTCCAAGCCTCTCAGAGGTTGTGGGGCCTAACGGCGAGCGTCAAAGCACTCGTTTTCTCTCCAGTAGTAGGCCTTTATTGACTAAATTGTAACATGACGACCTATGCGATTTTGGCAGGACTTTTTAGCGCCTACTTTTGAGCTAGTGGGCTAAGATTTGAAACAAACAGTCGGTGGGAATCCAGCTTTCAGGGGACGCCTCCCCCGAGTCTCTGGATGGCTGTGGGGCAGAGTGGCGAGCGTTAAAGCACTCAGTTTCGGTCCAGTAGTAGGCCTTTATTGACTAAATTGTAACAAAAGACCTATGTGATTTTGGCAGGACTTTTTAGCGCTTACTTTTTAGCTAGTGGGCTAAGATTTAAAACACATTATCGGTGGGAATCCAGCTTTCAGGGGAGTCCTCCCCCGAGTCTCTGGACGGCTGTGGGGCCGAGCGGCGAGCGTTAAAGCACTCAGTTTCGCTCGAGTACCATGACGACCGATTTGACTTCGGCACGACTTTAGGTCTCATAATTTTAGGCTAACGGGCTAGGAATTCACACAGACAATCCTTGGGAATCCAGCTTTCAGGGGAGGCCTCCCGCGAGTCTCTGGACAGCTGTGGGGTCGAACGGCGAGCGTCAAAGCACTCGGTTTCTCTCCAGTAGTAGGCCTTTATTGACTAAATTGTAACATGACGACCTATGTGATTTTGGCAGGACTTTTTAGCGCTTACTTTTGAGCTAGTGGGCTAAGATTTGAAAGAAACAGTCGGTGGGAATCCAGCTTTCAGGGGAGGCCTCTTCCGAGCCTCTCGGAGGTCGTGGGGTCGAGCGGCGAGCGTTAAAGCACTCAGTTTCACTCGAGTACCATGACGACCGATTTGACTTCGGCACGACTTTAGGTCGCCTAATTTCTGCCTAGCGGGCTAGGACTTTACACAGACAAGCCTTTGGAATCCAGCTTTCAGGGGAGGCCACTTCCAAGCCTCTCAGAGGTCGTGGGGCCGAACGGCGAGCGTTAAAGCACTCGTTTTCGCTCCAGTAGTAGGCCTTTATTGACTAAATTGTAACATGACGACCTATGTGACTTTGGCATGACTTTTTAGCGCCTACTTTTGAGCTAGTGGGCTAAGATTTGAAACAAACAGTCGGTGGGAATCCAGCTTTCAGGGGACGCCTCCTCCGAGTCACTGGACGGCTGTGGGGCAGAGTGCCGAGCGTTAAAGCACTCAGTTTCGGTCCAGTAGTAGGCCTTTATTGACTAAATTGTAACATGACGACCTATGTGATTTTGGCAGGACTTTTTAGCGATACTTTTGTGCAAGTGGGCTAAGATTTGAAACACATTATCGGTGGGAATCCAGCTTTCAGGGAAGTCCTCCCCCGAGTCTCTGGACGGCTGTGGGGCCGAGCGGCGAGCGTTAAAGCACTCAGTTTCGCTCGAGTACCATGACGACCGATTTGACTTCGGCACGACTTTAGGTCGCTTAATTTCAGCCTAACGGGCTAGGAATTCACACAGACAATCCTTGGGAATCCAGCTTTCAGGGGAGGCCTCCCGCGAGTCTCTGGACAGCTGTGGGGTCGAACGGCGAGCGTCAAAGCACTCGGTTTCTCTCCAGTAGTAGGCCTTTATTGACTAAATTGTAACATGACGACCTATGTGATTTTGGCAGGACTTTTTAGCGCTTACTTTTGAGCTAGTGAGCTAAGATTTGAAACAAACGATCGGTGGGAATCCAGCTTTAATGGAAGTCCTCCCGCGAGTCTCTGGACGGCTGTGGGGCCGAACGGCGAGCGTCAAGGC
Organism: Phycodurus eques; assembly: GCF_024500275.1. NCBI lineage: Eukaryota > Metazoa > Chordata > Actinopteri > Syngnathiformes > Syngnathidae > Phycodurus > Phycodurus eques. Next base: position 329,486 of record NW_026904027.1, read on the forward strand.
ACTCGGTTTCTCTCCAGTAGTTGGCATTTATTGAGTAAATTGTAACATGACGACCTATGTGATTTTGGCAGGACTTTTTAGCGCCTACTTTTCAGCTACTGGGGTAAGATTTGAAACAAACGATCGGTGGGAATCCAGCTTTCAGGGGAGGCCTCTTCCAAGCCTCTCAGAGGTCGTGGGGCCGAACGGCGAACTTTAAAGCACTCAGTTTCGGTCCAGTAGGAGGCCTTTGTTGACTAAATTGTAACATGACGACCTATGTGATTTTGGCAAGACTTTTTAGCGCTTACGATTGAGCTAGTGGGCTAAGATTTAAAACAAACGATCGGTCGGCAGCCAGCTTTCAGGGGAGGCCTCCCCCGAGTCTCTGGACGGCTGTGGAGCCGAGCTGCGAGCATTAAAGCACACAGTTTCGGTCCAGTAGTTGGCCTTTATTGACTAAATTGTAACATGACGACCTATGTGATTTTGGCAGGACTTTTTAGCGCTTACTTTTGAGCTAGTGGGCTAATATTTGAAACAAATTATCGGTGGGAATCCAGCTTTCAGGGGAGGCCTCCCCCGAGCCTCTCGGAGGGCGTGGGCCCGAACGGCGAGCTTCAAAGCACTCGGTTTCGCTCCAGTAGTAGGCCTTTATTGACTAAATTGTAACATGACGACCTATGTGATTTTGGCAGGACTTTTTAGCGCTTACGATTGAGCAAGTGGGCTAAGATTTAAAACAAACGATCGGTCGGCAGCCAGCTTTCAGGGGAGGCCTCTTCCAAGCCTCTCAGAGGTCGTGGGGCCGAACGGCGAGCGTCAAAGCACTCGGTTTCGCTCCAGTAGTAGGCCTTTATTGACTAAATTGTAACATGACGACCTATGTGATTTTGGCAGGACTTTTTTGGGCCTACTTTTCAGCTACTGGGCTAAGATTTGACACAAACGATCGGTCGGAATCCAGCTTTCAGGGGAGGCCTCCCCTGAGTCTCTGGACGGCTGTGGAGCCGAGCGGCGAGCGTTAAAGCACTCAGTTTCGGTCCAGTAGTTGGCCTTTATTGACTAAATTGTAACATGACGACCTATGTGATTTTGGCAGGACTTTTTAGCGCCTACTTTTCAGCGACTGGGCTAAGATTTGAAACAAACGATCGGTGGGAATCCAGCTTTCAAGGGAGGCCTCTTCCAAGCCTCTCGGAGCTCGTGGGGCCGAACGGCGAGCGTCAAAGCAGTCGGTTTCGCTCCAGAAGTAGGCCTTTATTGACTAAATTGTAACATGACGACCTATGTGACTTTGGCAGGACTTTTTAGTGCTTTCTTTTGAGCGAGTGGGCTAAGATTTGAAACAAACGATCGGTGGAAATCCAACTTTCAGGGGAGGCCTCCCGCGATTCTCTGGACAGCTGTGGGGCCGAACGGCGAGCGTCAAAGCACTCCGTTTCTCTCCAGTATTCGGTCTTTATTGACGAAATTGTAACATGACGACCAATGTGACTTTGGCAGGACTTTTTAGCGCTTACTTTTGACCTAGGGCGCTAAGATTTGAAATAAACGATCGGTGGGAATCCAGCTTTCAGGGGAGTCCTCCCCCGAGTCTCTGGAAGGCTGTGGGGCCGAGCGGCGAGCGTTAAAGCACTCAGTTTCGCTCGAGTACCATGACGACCTTTGTGACTTTGGCAGGACTTTTTAGCGCTTACTTTTGAGCTAGTGGGCTAAGATTTGAAACAAACGATCGGTGGGAATCCAGCTTTCAGGGTAGGCCTCCCCCGAGTCTCTGGACAGCTGTGGGGCCGAACGGCGAGCGTCAAGGCATTCGGTTTCTCTCCAGTAGTAGGCCTTTATTGACTAAATTGTAACATGACAACCTATGTGATTTTGGCAGGACTTTTTAGCGCTTACTTTTGACCTAGTGCGCTAAGATTTGAAACAAACGATCGGTGGGAATCCAGCTTTCAGGGGAGTCGTCCCCCGAGTCTCTGGAAGGCTGTGTTTGTCTGTCCTAGCGGGCTAGGAATTCACACAGACAATCCTTGGGAATCCAGCTTTCAGAGGAGGCCTCTTTCAAGCCTCTCAGAGGTCGTGGGGCTGAACGACGAGCGTCAAAGCACTCGGTTTCGCTCCAGTAGTAGGCCTTTATTGACTAAATTGTAACATGACGACCTATGTGACTTTGGCAGGACTTTTTAGCGCTTACTTTTGAGCTAGTGGGCTACGATTTGAAACACAATATCGGTGGGAATCCAGCTTTCAGGGGAGTCCTGCCCCGAGTCTCTGGACGGCTGTGGGGCCGAGCGGCGAGCGTTAAAGCACTCGGTTTCGCTCGAGTACCATGACGACCGATTTGACTTCGGCACGACTTTAGGTCGCTTAATTTCAGCCTAGCGGGCTAGGAATTTACACAGACAATCCTTGGGAATCCAGCTTTCAGGGGAGGCCTCTTCCAAGCCTCTCGGAGGTCGTGGGGCCGAACGGCGATCGTCAAAGCACTGGTTTTTGCTCCAGTAGTAGGCCTTTATTGACTAAATTGTAACATGACGACCTATGTGACTTTGGCATGACTTTTTAGCGCCTACCTTTGAGCTAGTGGGCTAAGATTTGAAACGAACGATCGGTGGGAATCCAGCTTTCAGGGGACGCCTCCCCCGAGTCTCTGGACGGCTGTGGGGCAGAGTGGCGAGCGTTAAAGCACTCAGTTTCGGTCCAGTAGTAGGCCTTTATTGACTAAATTGTAACATGACGACCTATGTGATTTTGGCAGGACATTTTAGTGCTTACTTTTGAGCTAGTGGGCTAAGATTTGAAACACATTATCGGTGGGAATCCAGCTTTCAGGGGAGGCCTCCCCCGAGTCTCTGGACAGCTGTGGGGCAGAGTGGCGAGCGTTAAAGCACTCAGTTCCGGTCCAGTAGTAGGCCTTTATTGACTAAATTGTAACATGACGACCTATGTGATTTTGGCAGGACTTTATAGCGCCTACTTTTCAGTTACTGGGCGAAGATTTGAAACAAACGATCGGTGGGAATCCAGCTTTCAGGGGAGGCCTCTTCCAAGCCTCTCGGAGGTCGTGGGCCCGAACGGCGAGCGTCAAAGTAGTCTGTTTCGCTCCAGTAGTAGGCCTTTATTGACTAAATTGTAACGTGACGACCTGTGACTTTGGCAAGACTTTTTAGCGCCTACTTTTGAGCTAGTGGGCTAAGATTTGAAACAAACGATCGGTGGGAATCCAGCTTTCAGGGGAGGCCTCCCCCGAGGCTCTGGACAGCTGTGGGGCCGAACGGCGAGCGTCAAAGCACTCGGTTTCTCTCCAGTAGTAGGCCTTTATTGACTAAATTGTAACGTGACGACCTGTGACTTTGGCAAGACTTTTTAGCGCCTACTTTTGAGCTAGTGGGCTAAGATTTGAAACAAACGATCGGTGGGAATCCAGCTTTCAGGGGAGGCCTCTTCCAAGCATCTCGGAGGTCGTGGGGCCGAACGGCGAGCGTCAAAGCACTCGGTTTTGCTCAAGTAGTAGGCCTTTATTGACTAAATTGTAACATGACAACCTATGTGACTTTGGCAGGACTTTTTAGCGCTTACTTTTGAGCAAGTGGGCTAAGATTTGAATCAAATTATCGGTGGGAATCCAGCTTTCAGGGGAGTCCTCCCCCGAGTCTCTGGATGGCTGTGGGGCCGAGCGGCGAGCATTAAAGCACTCAATTTCGCTCGAGTACCATGACGACCGATTTGACTTTGGCACGAATTTAGGTCGCTTAATTTCAGCCTAGCGGGCTAGGAATTCACACAGACAATCCTTGGCAATCCAGCTTTCAGGGGAGGCTTCTTCCAAGCATCTCGGAGGTCGTGGGGCCGAACGGCGAGCGTCAAAGCACTCGGTTTCGCTCCAGTAGTAGGCTTTTATTGACTAAATTGTAACATGACGACCTATGTGACTTTGGCAGGACTTTTTAGCGCTTACTTTTGAGCTAGTGGGCTAAGATTTGAAACAAACGATCGGTGGGAAGCCAGCTTTCAGGGGAGGCCTCCCCCGAGTCTCTGCACGGCTGTGGGGGCGAACGGCGAGCGTCAAAGCACTCGGTTTCTCTCCAGTAGTTGACCTTTATTGAGTAAATTGTAACATGACGACCTGTGTGATTTTGGCAGGACTTTTTAGCGCCTACTTTTCAGCTACTGGGCTAAGATTTGAAATAAACGATCGGTGGGAATCCAGCTTTCAGGGGAGGCCTCTTCCAAGCCTCTCAGAGGTCGTGGGGCCGAGCGGCGAGCGTCAAAGCATTCGGTTTCTCTCCAGTAGTAGGCCTTTATTGACTAAATTGTAACATGACAACCTATGTGATTTTGGCAGGACTTTTTTGCGCCTACTTTTCAGCTACTGGGCTAAGATTTGAAACAAACGATCGGTGGGAATCCAGCTTTCAGGGGAGGCCTCCCCCGAGTCTCTGTACGGCTGTGGGGCCGAGCGGCGAGCGTTAAAGCACTCAGTTTCGCTCGAGTACCATGACGACCGATTTGACTTTGGCACAACTTTAGGTCGCTTAATTTCTGCCTAGCGGGCAAGGAATTCACACAGACAAGCCTTGGGAATCCAGCTTTCAGGGGAGGCCTCTTCCAAGGCTCTCGGAGGTAGTGGGGCCGAACGGCGAGCGTCATAGCACTCGGTTTCTTTCCAGTAGTAGGCCTTTATTGACTAAATTGTAACATGACGACCTATGTGACTTTGGCAGGACTTTGTAGCGCTTACTTTTGAGCTAGTGGGCTAAGATTTGAAACAAACGATCGGTGGGAATCCAGCTTTCAGGGGAGGCCTCCCCCGAGTCTCTGGACGGCTGTGGGGGCGAACGGCGAGCGTCAAAGCACTCGGTTTCGCTCCAGTAGTTGGCCTTTATTGAGTTAGTTGTAACATGACGACCTATGTGATTTTGGCAGGACTTTTTAGCGCCTACTTTTGAGCTACTGGGCTAAGATTAGAAACAAACGATCGGTGGGAAGCCAGCTTTCAGGGGAGGCCTCTTCCAAGCCTCTCGGAGGTCGTGGGCCCGAACGGCGAGCGTCAAAGCACTCGGTTTCGCTCCAGTAGTAGGCCTTTATTGACTAAATTGTAACATGACAACCTATGTGAATTTGGGAGGACTTTTTAGCGCTTACTTTTGACCTAGTGCGCTAAGATTTGAAACAAACGATCGGTGGGAATCCAGCTTTCAGGGGAGTCCACCCCCGAGTCTCAGGAAGGCTGTGGGGCCGAGCAGCGAGCGTTAAAGCACTCCGTTTCGCTCAAGTACCATGACGACCGATTTGACTTCGGCACGACTTTAGGTCGCTTAATTTCTGCCTTGCGGGCTAGGAATTTACACAGACAAGCCTTGGGAATCCAGCTTTAAAGGGAGGCCTCTTCCAAGCCTCTCGGAGCTCGTGAGGCCGAACGGCGAGCGTCAAAGCACTCGGTTTCGCTCCAGTAGTAGGCTTTTATTGACTAAATTGTAACATGACGACCTATGTGATTTTGGCAGGACTTTGTAGCGCTTACTTTTGAGCTAGTGGGCTTAGATTTGAAACAAACGATCGGTGGGAATCCAGCTTTCAGGGGAGGCCTCCCCCGAGTCTCTGGACGGCTGCGGGGGCGAACGGCGAGCGTCAAAGCACTCGGTTTCGCTCCAGTAGTAGGCCTTTATTGACTAAATTGTAACATGACAACCTATGTGACTTTGGGAGGACTTTTTAGCGCTTACTTTTGACCTAGTGCGCTAAGATTTGAAACAAACGATCGGTGGGAATCCAGCTTTCAGGGGAGTCCTCCCCCGAGTCTCTGGAAGGCTGTGGGGCCGAGCGGCGAGCGTTAAAGCACTCAGTTTCGCTCAAGTAGTAGGCTTTTATTGACTAAATTGTAACATGACGACCTATGTGACTTTGGCAGGACTTTTTAGCGCTTACGTTTGAGCTAGTGGGTTAAGATTTGAAAAAAATGATCGGTGGGAATCCAGCTTTCAGGGGAGGTCTCCCCCGAGTCTCTGGGCGGCTGTGGGGGCGAACGGCGAGAGTCTAAGCACTCGGTTTCTCTCCAGTAGTTGGCCTTTATTGAGTAAATTGTAACATGACGACCTATGTGATTTAGGCAGGACTTTTTAGCGCCTACTTTTGAGCTAGTGGGCTAAGATTTGAAACAAACGATCGGTGGGAAACCAGCTTTCAGGGGAGGCCTCCCCCGAGTCTCTGGACGGCTGTGGGGCCGAGCGGCGAGCGTTAAAGCACTCAGTTTCGGTCCAGTCAGAGGCCTTTATTGACTAAATTGTAACATGACGACCTATGTGATTTTGGCAGGACTTTTTAGCGCCTACTTTTCAGCTACTGGGCTAAGATTTGAAACAAACGATCGGTGGGAAGCCAGCTTTCAGGGGAGGCCTCTTCCAAGCCTCTCGGAGGTCGTGGGCCCGAACGGCGAGCGTCAAAGCACTCGGTTTCGCTCCAGTAGTAGGCTTTTATTGACTAAATTGTAACATGACGACCTATGTGACTTTGGCAGGACTTTTTAGCGCTTACTTTTGAGCTAGTGGGCTAAGATTTGAAACAAACGATCGGTGGGAAGCCAGCTTTCAGGGGAGGCCTCCCCCGAGTCTCTGCACGGCTGTGGGGGCGAACGGCGAGCGTCAAAGCACTCGGTTTCTCTCCAGTAGTTGACCTTTTTTGAGTAAATTGTAACATGACGACCTGTGTGATTTTGGCAGGACTTTTTAGCGCCTACTTTTCAGCTACTGGGCTAAGATTTGAAATAAACGATCGGTGGGAATCCAGCTTTCAGGGGAGGCCTCTTCCAAGCCTCTCAGAGGTCGTGGGGCCGAGCGGCGAGCGTCAAAGCATTCGGTTTCTCTCCAGTAGTAGGCCTTTATTGACTAAATTGTAACATGACAACCTATGTGATTTTGGCAGGACTTTTTTGCGCCTACTTTTCAGCTACTGGGCTAAGATTTGAAACAAACGATCGGTGGGAATCCAGCTTTCAGGGGAGGCCTCCCCCGAGTCTCTGTACGGCTGTGGGGCCGAGCGGCGAGCGTTAAAGCACTCAGTTTCGCTCGAGTACCATGACGACCGATTTGACTTTGGCACAACTTTAGGTCGCTTAATTTCTGCCTAGCGGGCAAGGAATTCACACAGACAAGCCTTGGGAATCCAGCTTTCAGGGGAGGCCTCTTCCAAGGCTCTCGGAGGTAGTGGGGCCGAACGGCGAGCGTCATAGCACTCGGTTTCTTTCCAGTAGTAGGCCTTTATTGACTAAATTGTAACATGACGACCTATGTGACTTTGGCAAGACTTTTTAGCGCCTACTTTTGAGCTAGTGGGCTAAGATTTGAAACAAACGATCGGTGGGAATCCAGCTTTCAGGGGAGGCCTCCCCCGAATCTCTGGATGGCTGTGGGGCCGAACGGTGAGCGTCAAAGCACTCGGTTTCTCTCCAGTCGTAGGCCTTTATTGACTAAATTGTAACATGACGACCTATGTGATTTTGGCAGGACTTTTTAGCGCCTACTTTTGAGCTAGTGGGCTAAGATTTGAAACAAACGATCGGTGGGAAACCAGCTTTCAGGGGAGGCCTCTCCCGAGTCTCTGGACGGCTGTGGGGCCGAGCGGCGAGCGTTAAAGCACTCAGTTTCGGTCCAGTCAGAGGCCTTTATTGACTAAATTGTAACATGACGACCTATGTGATTTTGGCAGGACTTTTTAGCGCCTACTTTTCAGCTACTGGACTAAGATTTGAAACAAACGATCGGTGGGAAGCCAGCTTTCAGGGGAGGCCTCTTCCAAGCCTCTCGGAGGTCGTGGGCCCGAACGGCGAGCGTCAAAGCACTCGGTTTCGCTCCAGTAGTAGGCTTTTATTGACTAAATTGTAACATGACGACCTATGTGACTTTGGCAGGACTTTTTAGCGCTTACTTTTGAGCTAGTGGGCTAAGATTTGAAACAAACGATCGGTGGGAAGCCAGCTTTCAGGGGAGGCCTCCCCCGAGTCTCTGCACGGCTGTGGGGGCGAACGGCGAGCGTCAAAGCACTCGGTTTCTCTCCAGTAGTTGACCTTTATTGAGTAAATTGTATCATGACGACCTGTGTGATTTTGGCAGGACTTTTTAGCGCCTACTTTTCAGCTACTGGGCTAAGATTTGAAATAAACGATCGGTGGGAATCCAGCTTTCAGGGGAGGCCTCTTCCAAGCCTCTCAGAGGTCGTGGGGCCGAGCGGCGAGCGTCAAAGCATTCGGTTTCTCTCCAGTAGTTGACCTTTATTGACTAAATTGTAACATGACAACCTATGTGATTTTGGCAGGACTTTTTTGCGCATACTTTTCAGCTACTGGGCTAAGATTTGAAACAAACGATCGGTGGGAATCCAGCTTTCAGGGGAGGCCTCCCCCGAGTCTCTGTACGGCTGTGGGGCCGAGCGGCGAGCGTTAAAGCACTCAGTTTCGCTCGAGTACCATGACGACCGATTTGACTTTGGCACAACTTTAGGTCGCTTAATTTCTGCCTAGCAGGCAAGGAATTCACACAGACAAGCCTTGGGAATCCAGCTTTCAGGGGAGGCCTCTTCCAAGGCTCTCGGAGGTAGTGGGGCCGAACGGCGAGCGTCATAGCACTCGGTTTCTTTCCAGTAGTAGGCCTTTATTGACTAAATTGTAACATGACGACCTATGTGACTTTGGCAAGACTTTTTAGCGCCTACTTTTGAGCTAGTGGGCTAAGATTTGAAACAAACGATCGGTGGGAATCCAGCTTTCAGGGGAGGCCTCCCCCGAGTCTCTGGACGGCTGTGGGGCCGAGCGGCGAGCGTCAAAGTACTCGGTTTCTCTCCAGTCATAGGCCTTTATTGACTAAATTGTAACATGACGACCTATGTGATTTTGGCAGGACTTTTTAGCGCCTACTTTTCAACTACTGGGCTAAGATTTGAAACAAACGATCAGTGGGAATCAAGCTTTCAGGGGAGTCCTCCCCCGAGTCTCTGGATGGCTGTGGGGCTGAGCGGCGAGCTTTAAAGCACTCAGTTTCGCTCGAGTACCATGACGACCGATTTGACTTCGGCACGACTTTAGGTCGCTTAATTTCAGCCTAGCGGGCTAGGAATTCATACAGACAATCCTTGGGAATCCAGCTTTCAGGGGATGCCACTTCCAAGCCTCTCAGAGGTCGTGGGGCCTAACGGCGAGCGTCAAAGCACTCGGTTTCGGTCCAGTAGGAGGCCTTTATTGACTAAATTGTAACATGACGACCTATGTGATTTTGGCATGACTTTTTAGCGCCTATTTTTCAGCTACTGGGCGAAGATTTGAAACAAACGATCGGTGGGAATCCAGCTTTCAGGGGAGGCCTCTTCCAAGCCTCTCGGAGGTCGTGGGGCATAACGGCGAGCGTCAAAGCACTCGTTTTCGGTCCAGTAGTAGGCCTTTATTGACTAAATTGTACAATGACGACCTATGTGATTTTGGCAGGACATTTTAGCGCTTACTTTTGAGTTAGTGGGCTAAGATTTGAAACACATTATCGGTGGGAATCCAGCTTTCAGGGGAGTCCACCCCCGAGTCTCTGGACGGCTGTGGGGCCGAGCGGCGAGCATTAAAGCACTCAGTTTCGGTCCAGTCATAGGCCTTTATTGACTAAATTGTAACATGACGACCTATGTGATTTTGGCAGGACTTTTTAGCGCCTACTTTTCAGCTACTGGGCGAAGATTTGAAACAAACGATCGGTGGGAATCCAGCTTTCAGGGGAGGCCTCTTCCAAGCCTCTCGGAGGTCGTGGGCCCGAACGGCGAGCGTCAAAGCACTCGGTTTCGCTCCAGTAGTAGGCCTTTATTGACTAAATTGTAACATGACAACCTATGTGACTTTGGCAGGACTTTTTAGCGCTTACTTTTTACCTAGTGCGCTAAGATTTGAAACAAACGATCGGTGGGAATCCAGCTTTCAGGGGAGGCCTCCCCCGAATCTCTGGATGGCTGTGGGGCCGAACGGTGAGCGTCAAAGCACTCGGTTTCTCTCCAGTCGTAAGGCCTTTATTGACTAAATTGTAACATGACGACCTATGTGATTTTGGCAGGACTTTTTAGCGCCTACTTTTCAGCTACTGGGCTAAGATTTGAAACAAACGATCGGTGGGAATTCAGCTTTCAGGGGAGTCCTCCCCCGAGTCTCTGGACGGCTGTGGGGCCGAGCGGCGAGCGTCAAAGCACTTGGTTTCTCTCCAGTCATAGGCCTTTATTGACTAAATTGTAACATGACGACCTATGTGATTTTGGCAGGACTTTTTAGCGCCTACTTTTCAGCTACTGGGCTAAGATTTGAAAGAAACGATCGGTGGGAATCCAGCTTTCAGGGGAGGCCTCTTCCAAGCCTCTCGGAGGTCGTGGGCCCGAACGGCGAGCGTCAAAGCACTCGGTTTCGCTCCAGTAGTAGGCCTTTATTGACTAAATTGTAACATGACAACCTATGTGACTTTGGCAGGACTTTTTAGCGCTTACTTTTTACCTAGTGCGCTAAGATTTGAAACAAACGATCGGTGGGAATCCAGCTTTCAGGGGAGTCCTCCCCCGAGTCTCTGGACGGCTGTGGGGCCGAGCGGCGAGCTTTAAAGCACTCAGTTTCGCTCGAGTACCATGACGACCGATTTGACTTCGGCACGACTTTAGGTCGCTTAATTTCAGCCTAGCGGGCTAAGAATTCACACAGACAATCCTTGGGAATCCAGCTTTCAGGGGAGGCCATTTCCAAGCCTCTCAGAGGTTGTGGGGCCTAACGGCGAGCGTCAAAGCACTCGGTTTCGGTCCAGTAGGAGGCCTTTATTGACTAAATTGTAACATGATGACCTATCTGATTTTGGCAGGACTTTTTCGCGCCTACTTTTCAGCTACTGGGCTAAGATTTGAAACAAACCATCGGTGGGAATCCAGCTTTCAGGGGAAGCTTCTTCCAAGCCTCTCGGAGGTTGTGGGGCCGAACGGCGAGCGTTAAAGCACTCAGTTTCGCTCCAGTAGTAGGCCTTTATTGACTAAATTGTACCATGACGACCTTTGTGATTTTGGCAGGACTTTTTAGCGCCTACTTTTCAGCTACTGGGCGAAGATTTGAAACAAACGATCGGTGGGAATCCAGCTTTCAGGGGAGGCCTCTTCCAAGCCTCTCGGAGGTCGTGGGGCATAACGGCGAGCGTCAAAGCACTCGTTTTCGGTCCAGTAGTAGGCCTTTATTGACTAAATTGTAACATGACAACCTATGTGACTTTGGCAGGACCTTTTAGCGCTTACTTTTCACCGAGTGCGCTAAGATTTGAAACAAACGATGGGTGGGAATCCAGCTTTCAGGGGAGTCCTCCCACGAGTCTCTGGACGGCTGTGTGGCCGAGCGGCGACCGTTAAAGCACTCAGTTTCGCTCGAGTACCATGACGACCAATTTGACTTCAGCACGACTTTAGGTCACTTAATTTCAGCCTAGCGGGCTAGGAAATCACACAGACAAGCCTTGGGAATCCAGCTTTCAAGGGAGGCCTCTTCCAAGCCTCTCGGAGCTCGTGGGGCCGAACGGCGAGCGTCGAAGCACTCGGTTTCGCTCCAGTAGTAACCCTTTATTGACTAAATTGTAACATCACAACCTATGTGACTTTGGCAGGACTTTTTAGCGCCTACTTTTCAGCTACTGGGCTAAGATTTGAAACAAACGATCGGTGGGAATGCACCTTTCAGGGGAGGCCTCCCCCGAGTCTCTGGATGGCTGTGGGGCCGAGCGGCGAGCTTTAAAGCACTCAGTTTCGCTCGAGTACCATGACGACCGATTTGACTTCGGCACGACTTTAGGTCGCTTAATTTCAGCCTAGCGGGCTAGGAATTCATACAGACAATCCTTGGGAATCCAGCTTTCAGGGGATGCCACTTCCAAGCCTCTCAGAGGTCGTGGGGCCTAACGGCGAGCGTCAAAGCACTCGGTTTCGGTCCAGTAGGAGGCCTTTATTGACTAAATTGTAACATGACGACCTATGTGATTTTGGCAGGACTTTTTAGCGCTTACTTTTGAGCTAGTGGACTAAGATTTGAAACAAACGATCGGTGGGAATCCAGCTTTCAGGGGAGGCCTCCCCCGAGTCTCTGGACGGCTGTGGGGGCGAACGGCGAGCGTCAAAGCACTCGGTTTCGCTCCAGTAGTTGGCCTTTATTGAGTTAGTTGTAACATGACGACCTATGTGATTTTGGCAGGACTTTTTAGCGCCTACTTTTGAGCTACTGGGCTAAGATTAGAAACAAACGATCGGTGGGAAGCCAGCTTTCAGGGGAGGCCTCTTCCAAGCCTCTCGGAGGTCGTGGGCCCGAACGGCGAGCGTCAAAGCACTCGGTTTCGCTCCAGTAGTAGGCCTTTATTGACTAAATTGTAACATGACAACCTATGTGAATTTGGGAGGACTTTTTAGCGCTTACTTTTGACCTAGTGCGCTAAGATTTGAAACAAACGATCGGTGGGAATCCAGCTTTCAGGGGAGTCCACCCCCGAGTCTCAGGAAGGCTGTGGGGCCGAGCAGCGAGCGTTAAAGCACTCCGTTTCGCTCAAGTACCATGACGACCGATTTGACTTCGGCACGACTTTAGGTCGCTTAATTTCTGCCTTGCGGGCTAGGAATTTACACAGACAAGCCTTGGGAATCCAGCTTTAAAGGGAGGCCTCTTCCAAGCCTCTCGGAGCTCGTGAGGCCGAACGGCGAGCGTCAAAGCACTCGGTTTCGCTCCAGTAGTAGGCTTTTATTGACTAAATTGTAACATGACGACCTATGTGATTTTGGCAGGACTTTGTAGCGCTTACTTTTGAGCTAGTGGGCTAAGATTTGAAACAAACGATCGGTGGGAATCCAGCTTTCAGGGGAGGCCTCCCCCGAGTCTCTGGACGGCTGTGGGGGCGAACGGCGAGCGTCAAAGCACTCGGTTTCGCTCCAGTAGTAGGCCTTTATTGACTAAATTGTAACATGACAACCTATGTGACTTTGGGAGGACTTTTTAGCGCTTACTTTTGACCTAGTGCGCTAAGATTTGAAACAAACGATCGGTGGGAATCCAGCTTTCAGGGGAGTCCTCCCCCGAGTCTCTGGAAGGCTGTGGGGCCGAGCGGCGAGCGTTAAAGCACTCAGTTTTGCTCAAGTAGTAGGCTTTTATTGACTAAATTGTAACATGACGACCTATGTGACTTTGGCAGGACTTTTTAGCGCTTACGTTTGAGCTAGTGGGTTAAGATTTGAAACAAATGATCGGTGGGAATCCAGCTTTCAGGGGAGGTCTCCCCCGAGTCTCTGGGCGGCTGTGGGGGCGAACGGCGAGAGTCTAAGCACTCGGTTTCTCTCCAGTAGTTGGCCTTTATTGAGTAAATTGTAACATGACGACCTATGTGATTTAGGCAGGACTTTTTAGCGCCTACTTTTGAGCTAGTGGGCTAAGATTTGAAAGAAACGATCGGTGGGAAACCAGCTTTCAGGGGAGGCCTCCCCCGAGTCTCTGGACGGCTGTGGGGCCGAGCGGCGAGCGTTAAAGCACTCAGTTTCGGTCCAGTCAGAGGCCTTTATTGACTAAATTGTAACATGACGACCTATGTGATTTTGGCAGGACTTTTTAGCGCCTACTTTTCAGCTACTGGGCTAAGATTTGAAACAAACGATCGGTGGGAAGCCAGCTTTCAGGGGAGGCCTCTTCCAAGCCTCTCGGAGGTCGTGGGCCCGAACGGCGAGCGTCAAAGCACTCGGTTTGGCTCCAGTAGTAGGCTTTTATTGACTAAATTGTAACATGACGACCTATGTGACTTTGGCAGGACTTTTTAGCGCTTACTTTTGAGCTAGTGGGCTAAGATTTGAAACAAACGATCGGTGGGAAGCCAGCTTTCAGGGGAGGCCTCCCCCGAGTCTCTGCACGGCTGTGGGGGCGAACGGCGAGCGTCAAAGCACTCGGTTTCTCTCCAGTAGTTGACCTTTATTGAGTAAATTGTAACATGACGACCTGTGTGATTTTGGCAGGACTTTTTAGCGCCTACTTTTCAGCTACTGGGCTAAGATTTGAAATAAACGATCGGTGGGAATCCAGCTTTCAGGGGAGGCCTCTTCCAAGCCTCTCAGAGGTCGTGGGGCCGAGCGGCGAGCGTCAAAGCATTCGGTTTCTCTCCAGTAGTAGGCCTTTATTGACTAAATTGTAACATGACAACCTATGTGATTTTGGCAGGACTTTTTTGCGCCTACTTTTCAGCTACTGGGCTAAGATTTGAAACAAACGATCGGTGGGAATCCAGCTTTCAGGGGAGGCCTCCCCCGAGTCTCTGTACGGCTGTGGGGCCGAGCGGCGAGCGTTAAAGCACTCAGTTTCGCTCGAGTACCATGACAACCGATTTGACTTTGGCACAACTTTAGGTCGCTTAATTTCTGCCTAGCGGGCAAGGAATTCACACAGACAAGCCTTGGGAATCCAGCTTTCAGGGGAGGCCTCTTCCAAGGCTCTCGGAGGTAGTGGGGCCGAACGGCGAGCGTCATAGCACTCGGTTTCTTTCCAGTAGTAGGCCTTTATTGACTAAATTGTAACATGACGACCTATGTGACTTTGGCAAGACTTTTTAGCGCCTACTTTTGAGCTAGTGGGCTAAGATTTGAAACAAACGATCGGTGGGAATCCAGCTTTCAGGGGAGGCCTCCCCCGAATCTCTGGACGGCTGTGGGGCCGAACGGTGAGCGTCAAAGCACTCGGTTTCTCTCCAGTCGTAGGCCTTTATTGACTAAATTGTAACATGACGACCTGTGTGATTTTGGCAGGACTTTTTAGCGCCTACTTTTGAGCTAGTGGGCTAAGATTTGAAACAAACGATCGGTGGGAAACCAGCTTTCAGGGGAGGCCTCTCCCGAGTCTCTGGACGGCTGTGGGGCCGAGCGGCGAGCGTTAAAGCACTCAGTTTCGGTCCAGTCAGAGGCCTTTATTGACTAAATTGTAACATGACGACCTATGTGATTTTGGCAGGACTTTTTAGCGCCTACTTTTCAGCTACTGGGCTAAGATTTGAAACAAACGATCGGTGGGAAGCCAGCTTTCAGGGGAGGCCTCTTCCAAGCCTCTCGGAGGTCGTGGGCCCGAACGGCGAGCGTCAAAGCACTCGGTTTCGCTCCAGTAGTAGGCTTTTATTGACTAAATTGTAACATGACGACCTATGTGACTTTGGCAGGACTTTTTTGCGCATACTTTTCAGCTACTGGGCTAAGATTTGAAACAAACGATCGGTGGGAATCCAGCTTTCAGGGGAGGCCTCCCCCGAGTCTCTGTACGGCTGTGGGGCCGAGCGGCGAGCGTTAAAGCACTCAGTTTCGCTCGAGTACCATGACGACCGATTTGACTTTGGCACAACTTTAGGTCGCTTAATTTCTGCCTAGCGGGCAAGGAATTCACACAGACAAGCCTTGGGAATCCAGCTTTCAGGGGAGGCCTCTTCCAAGGCTCTCGGAGGTAGTGGGGCCGAACGGCGAGCGTCATAGCACTCGGTTTCTTTCCAGTAGTAGGCCTTTATTGACTAAATTGTAACATGACGACCTATGTGACTTTGGCAAGACTTTTTAGCGCCTACTTTTGAGCTAGTGGGCTAAGATTTGAAACAAACGATCGGTGGGAATCCAGCTTTCAGGGGAGGCCTCCCCCGAATCTCTGGACGGCTGTGGGGCCGAACGGTGAGCGTCAAAGCACTCGGTTTCTCTCCAGTCGTAGGCCTTTATTGACTAAATTGTAACATGACGACCTATGTGATTTTGGCAGGACTTTTTAGCGCCTACTTTTCAGCTACTGGGCTAAGATTTGAAACAAACGATCGGTGGGAATTCAGCTTTCAGGGGAGTCCTCCCCCGAGTCTCTGGACGGCTGTGGGGCCGAGCGGCGAGCGTCAAAGTACTTGGTTTCTCTCCAGTCATAGGCCTTTATTGACTAAATTGTAACATGACGACCTATGTGATTTTGGCAGGACTTTTTAGCGCCTACTTTTCAGCTACTGGGCTAAGATTTGAAACAAACGATCAGTGGGAATCAAGCTTTCAGGGGAGTCCTCCCCCGAGTCTCTGGATGGCTGTGGGGCCGAGCGGCGAGCTTTAAAGCACTCAGTTTCGCTCGAGTACCATGACGACCGATTTGACTTCGGCACGACTTTAGGTCGCTTAATTTCAGCCTAGCGGGCTAGGAATTCATACAGACAATCCTTGGGAATCCAGCTTTCAGGGGATGCCACTTCCAAGCCTCTCAGAGGTCGTGGGGCCTAACGGCGAGCGTCAAAGCACTCGGTTTCGGTCCAGTAGGAGGCCTTTATTGACTAAATTGTAACATGACGACCTATGTGATTTTGGCAGGACTTTTTAGCGCCTACTTTTCAGCTACTGGGCGAAGATTTGAAACAAACGATCGGTGGGAATCCAGCTTTCAGGGGAGGCCTCTTCCAAGCCTCTCGGAGGTCGTGGGGCATAACGGCGAGCGTCAAAGCACTCGTTTTCGGTCCAGTAGTAGGCCTTTATTGACTAAATTGTACCATGACGACCTATGTGATTTTGGCAGGACATTTTAGCGCTTACTTTTGAGTTAGTGGGCTAAGATTTGAAACACATTATCGGTGGGAATCCAGCTTTCAGGGGAGTTCACCCCCGAGTCTCTGGACGGCTGTGGGGCCGAGCGGCGAGCATTAAAGCACTCAGTTTCGGTCCAGTCATAGGCCTTTATTGACTAAATTGTAACATGACGACCTATGTGATTTTGGCAGGACGTTTTAGCGCCTACTTTTCAGCTACTGGGCTAAGATTTGAAAGAAATGATCGGTGGGAATCCAGCTTTCAGGGGAGGCCTCTTCCAAGCCTCTCGGAGGTCGTGGGCCCGAACGGCGAGCGTCAAAGCACTCGGTTTCGCTCCAGTAGTAGGCCTTTATTGACTAAATTGTAACATGACAACCTATGTGACTTTGGCAGGACTTTTTAGCGCTTACTTTTTACCTAGTGCGCTAAGATTTGAAACAAACGATCGGTGGGAATCCAGCTTTCAGGGGAGGCCTCCCCCGAATCTCTGGATGGCTGTGGGGCCGAGCGGCGAGCGTCAAAGTACTCGGTTTCTCTCCAGTCATAGGCCTTTATTGACTAAATTGTAACATGACGACCTATGTGATTTTGGCAGGACTTTTTAGCGCCTACTTTTCAGCTACTGGGCTAAGATTTGAAACAAACGATCAGTGGGAATCAAGCTTTCAGGGGAGTCCTCCCCCGAGTCTCTGGATGGCTGTGGGGCCGAGCGGCTAGCTTTAAAGCACTCAGTTTCGCTCGAGTACCATGACGACCGATTTGACTTCGGCACGACTTTAGGTCGCTTAATTTCAGCCTAGCGGGCTAGGAATTCATACAGACAATCCTTGGGAATCCAGCTTTCAGGGGATGCCACTTCCAAGCCTCTCAGAGGTCGTGGGGCCTAACGGCGAGCGTCAAAGCACTCGGTTTCGGTCCAGTAGGAGGCCTTTATTGACTAAATTGTAACATGACGACCTATGTGATTTTGGCAGGACTTTTTAGCGCCTACTTTTCAGCTACTGGGCGAAGATTTGAAACAAACGATCGGTGGGAATCCAGCTTTCAGGGGAGGCCTCTTCCAAGCCTCTCGGAGGTCGTGGGGCATAACGGCGAGCGTCAAAGCACTCGTTTTCGGTCCAGTAGTAGGCCTTTATTGACTAAATTGTACCATGACGACCTATGTGATTTTGGCAGGACATTTTAGCGCTTACTTTTGAGTTAGTGGGCTAAGATTTGAAACACATTATCGGTGGGAATCCAGCTTTCAGGGGAGTCCACCCCCGAGTCTCTGGACGGCTGTGGGGCCGAGCGGCGAGCATTAAAGCACTCAGTTTCGGTCCAGTCATAGGCCTTTATTGACTAAATTGTAACATGACGACCTATGTGATTTTGGCAGGACTTTTTAGCGCCTACTTTTCAGCTACTGGGCTAAGATTTGAAAGAAACGATCGGTGGGAATCCAGCTTTCAGGGGAGGCCTCTTCCAAGCCTCTCGGAGGTCGTGGGCCCGAACGGCGAGCGTCAAAGCACTCGGTTTCGCTCCAGTAGTAGGCCTTTATTGACTAAATTGTAACATGACAACCTATGTGACTTTGGCAGGACTTTTTAGCGCTTACTTTTGAGCTAGTGGGCTTAGATTTGAAACAAACGATCGGTGGGAATCCAGCTTTCAGGGGAGGCCTCCCCCGAGTCTCTGGACGGCTGCGGGGGCGAACGGCGAGCGTCAAAGCACTCGGTTTTGCTCCAGTAGTAGGCCTTTATTGACTAAATTGTAACATGACAACCTATGTGACTTTGGGAGGACTTTTTAGCGCTTACTTTTGACCTAGTGCGCTAAGATTTGAAACAAACGATCGGTGGGAATCCAGCTTTCAGGGGAGTCCTCCCCCGAGTCTCTGGAAGGCTGTGGGGCCGAGCGGCGAGCGTTAAAGCACTCAGTTTCGCTCAAGTAGTAGGCTTTTATTGACTAAATTGTAACATGACGACCTATGTGACTTTGGCAGGACTTTTTAGCGCTTACGTTTGAGCTATTGGGTTAAGATTTGAAACAAATGATCGGTGGGAATCCAGCTTTCAGGGGAGGTCTCCCCGAGTCTCTGGGCGGCTGTGGGGCGAACGGCGAGAGTCTAAGCACTCGGTTTCTCTCCAGTAGTTGGCCTTTATTGAGTAAATTGTAACATGACGACCTATGTGATTTAGGCAGGACTTTTTAGCGCCTACTTTTGAGCTAGTGGGCTAAGATTTGAAACAAACGATTGGTGGGAAACCAGCTTTCAGGGGAGGCCTCCCCCGAGTCTCTGGACGGCTGTGGGGCCGAGCGGCGAGCGTTAAAGCACTCAGTTTCGGTCCAGTCAGAGGCCTTTATTGACTAAATTGTAACATGACGACCTATGTGATTTTGGCAGGACTTTTTAGCGCCTACTTTTCAGCTACTGGGCTAAGATTTGAAACAAACGATCGGTGGGAAGCCAGCTTTCAGGGGAGGCCTCTTCCAAGCCTCTCGGAGGTCGTGGGCCCGAACGGCGAGCGTCAAAGCACTCGGTTTCGCTCCAGTAGTAGGCTTTTATTGACTAAATTGTAACATGACGACCTATGTGACTTTGGCAGGACTTTTTAGCGCCTACTTTTCAGCTACTGGGCTAAGATTTGAAACAAACCATCGGTGGGAATCCAGCTTTCAGGGGAAGCTTCTTCCAAGCCTCTCGGAGGTTGTGGGGCCGAACGGCGAGCGTTAAAGCACTCAGTTTCGCTCCAGTAGTAGGCCTTTATTGACTAAATTGTACCATGACGACCTTTGTGATTTTGGCAGGACTTTTTAGCGCCTACTTTTCAGCTACTGGGCGAAGATTTGAAACAAACGATCGGTGGGAATCCAGCTTTCAGGGGAGGCCTCTTCCAAGCCTCTCGGAGGTCGTGGGGCATAACGGCGAGCGTCAAAGCACTCGTTTTCGGTCCAGTAGTAGGCCTTTATTGACTAAATTGTAACATGACAACCTATGTGACTTTGGCAGGACCTTTTTAGCGCTTACTTTTCACCGAGTGCGCTAAGATTTGAAACAAACGATGGGTGGGAATCCAGCTTTCAGGGGAGTCCTCCCACGAGTCTCTGGACGGCTGTGGGGCCGAGCGGCGAGCGTTAAAGCACTCAGTTTCGCTCGAGTACCATGACGACCGATTTGACTTTGGCACAACTTTAGGTCGCTTAATTTCTGCCTAGCGGGCAAGGAATTCACACAGACAAGCCTTGGGAATCCAGCTTTCAGGGGAGGCCTCTTCCAAGGCTCTCGGAGGTAGTGGGGCCGAACGGCGAGCGTCATAGCACTCGGTTTCTTTCCAGTAGTAGGCCTTTATTGACTAAATTGTAACATGACGACCTATGTGACTTTGGCAAGACTTTTTAGCGCCTACTTTTGAGCTAGTGGGCTAAGATTTGAAACAAACGATCGGTGGGAATCCAGCTTTCAGGGGAGGCCTCCCCCGAATCTCTGGACGGCTGTGGGGCCGAACGGTGAGCGTCAAAGCACTCGGTTTCTCTCCAGTCGTAGGCCTTTATTGACTAAATTGTAACATGACGACCTATGTGATTTTGGCAGGACTTTTTAGCGCCTACTTTTGAGCTAGTGGGCTAAGATTTGAAACAAACGATCGGTGGGAAACCAGCTTTCAGGGGAGGCCTCTCCCGAGTCTCTGGACGGCTGTGGGGCCGAGCGGCGAGCGTTAAAGCACTCAGTTTCGGTCCAGTCAGAGGCCTTTATTGACTAAATTGTAACATGACGACCTATGTGATTTTGGCAGGACTTTTTAGCGCCTACTTTTCAGCTACTGGGCTAAGATTTGAAACAAACGATCGGTGGGAAGCCAGCTTTCAGGGGAGGCCTCTTCCAAGCCTCTCGGAGGTCGTGGGCCCGAACGGCGAGCGTCAAAGCACTCGGTTTCGCTCCAGTAGTAGGCTTTTATTGACTAAATTGTAACATGACGACCTATGTGACTTTGGCAGGACTTTTTAGCGCTTACTTTTGAGCTAGTGGGCTAAGATTTGAAACAAACGATCGGTGGGAAGCCAGCTTTCAGGGGAGGCCTCCCCCGAGTCTCTGCACGGCTGTGGGGGCGAACGGCGAGCGTCAAAGCACTCGGTTTCTCTCCAGTAGTTGACCTTTATTGAGTAAATTGTAACATGACGACCTGTGTGATTTTGGCAGGACTTTTTAGCGCCTACTTTTCAGCTACTGGGCTAAGATTTGAAATAAACGATCGGTGGGAATCCAGCTTTCAGGGGAGGCCTCTCCCGAGTCTCTGGACGGCTGTGGGGCCGAGCGGCGAGCGTTAAAGCACTCAGTTTCGGTCCAGTCAGAGGCCTTTATTGACTAAATTGTAACATGACGACCTATGTGATTTTGGCAGGACTTTCTAGCGCCTACTTTTCAGCTACTGGGCTAAGATTTGAAACAAACGATCGGTGGGAAGCCAGCTTTCAGGGGAGGCCTCTTCCAAGCCTCTCGGAGGTCGTGGGCCCGAACGGCGAGCGTCAAAGCACTCGGTTTCGCTCCAGTAGTAGGCTTTTATTGACTAAATTGTAACATGACGACCTATGTGACTTTGGCAGGACTTTTTAGCGCTTACTTTTGAGCTAGTGGGCTAAGATTTGAAACAAACGATCGGTGGGAAGCCAGCTTTCAGGGGAGGCCTCCCCCGAGTCTCTGCACGGCTGTGGGGGCGAACGGCGAGCGTCAAAGCACTCGGTTTCTCTCCAGTAGTTGACCTTTATTGAGTAAATTGTAACATGACGACCTGTGTGATTTTGGCAGGACTTTTTAGCGCCTACTTTTCAGCTACTGGGCTAAGATTTGAAATAAACGATCGGTGGGAATCCAGCTTTCAGGGGAGGCCTCTTCCAAGCCTCTCAGAGGTCGTGGGGCCGAGCGGCGAGCGTCAAAGCATTCGGTTTCTCTCCAGTAGTAGGCCTTTATTGACTAAATTGTAACATGACAACCTATGTGATTTTGGCAGGACTTTTTTGCGTCTACTTTTCAGCTACTGGGCTAAGATTTGAAACAAACGATCGGTGGGAATCCAGCTTTCAGGGGAGGCCTCCCCCGAGTCTCTGTACGGCTGTGGGGCCGAGCGGCGAGCGTTAAAGCACTCAGTTTCGCTCGAGTACCATGACGACCGATTTGACTTTGGCACAACTTTAGGTCGCTTAATTTCTGCCTAGCGGGCAAGGAATTCACACAGACAAGCCTTGGGAATCCAGCTTTCAGGGGAGGCCTCTTCCAAGCCTCTCGGAGGTCGTGGGGCATAACGGCGAGCGTCAAAGCACTCGTTTTCGCTCCAGTAGTAGGCCTTTATTGACTAAATTGTAACATGACAACCTATGTGACTTTGGCAGGACTTTTTAGCGCTTACTTTTTACCTAGTGCGCTAAGATTTGAAACAAACGATCGGTGGGAATCCAGCTTTCAGGGGAGGCCTCCCCCGAATCTCTGGATGGCTGTGGGGCCGAACGGTGAGCGTCAAAGCACTCGGTTTCTCTCCAGTCGTAAGGCCTTTATTGACTAAATTGTAACATGACGACCTATGTGATTTTGGCAGGACTTTTTAGCGCCTACTTTTCAGCTACTGGGCTAAGATTTGAAACAAACGATCGGTGGGAATTCAGCTTTCAGGGGAGTCCTCCCCCGAGTCTCTGGACGGCTGTGGGGCCGAGCGGCGAGCGTCAAAGCACTCGGTTTCTCTCCAGTCATAGGCCTTTATTGACTAAATTGTAACATGACGACCTATGTGATTTTGGCAGGACTTTTTAGCGCCTACTTTTCAGCTACTGGGCTAAGATTTGAAAGAAACGATCGGTGGGAATCCAGCTTTCAGGGGAGGCCTCTTCCAAGCCTCTCGGAGGTCGTGGGCCCGAACGGCGAGCGTCAAAGCACTCGGTTTCGCTCCAGTAGTAGGCCTTTATTGACTAAATTGTAACATGACAACCTATGTGACTTTGGCAGGACTTTTTAGCGCTTACTTTTTACCTAGTGCGCTAAGATTTGAAACAAACGATCGGTGGGAATCCAGCTTTCAGGGGAGTCCTCCCCCGAGTCTCTGGACGGCTGTGGGGCCGAGCGGCGAGCTTTAAAGCACTCAGTTTCGCTCGAGTACCATGACGACCGATTTGACTTCGGCACGACTTTAGGTCGCTTAATTTCAGCCTAGCGGGCTAAGAATTCACACAGACAATCCTTGGGAATCCAGCTTTCAGGGGAGGCCATTTCCAAGCCTCTCAGAGGTTGTGGGGCCTAACGGCGAGCGTCAAAGCACTCGGTTTCGGTCCAGTAGGAGGCCTTTATTGACTAAATTGTAACATGATGACCTATCTGATTTTGGCAGGACTTTTTCGCGCCTACTTTTCAGCTACTGGGCTAAGATTTGAAACAAACCATCGGTGGGAATCCAGCTTTCAGGGGAAGCTTCTTCCAAGCCTCTCGGAGGTTGTGGGGCCGAACGGCGAGCGTTAAAGCACTCAGTTTCGCTCCAGTAGTAGGCCTTTATTGACTAAATTGTACCATGACGACCTTTGTGATTTTGGCAGGACTTTTTAGCGCCTACTTTTCAGCTACTGGGCGAAGATTTGAAACAAACGATCGGTGGGAATCCAGCTTTCAGGGGAGGCCTCTTCCAAGCCTCTCGGAGGTCGTGGGGCATAACGGCGAGCGTCAAAGCACTCGTTTTCGGTCCAGTAGTAGGCCTTTATTGACTAAATTGTAACATGACAACCTATGTGACTTTGGCAGGACCTTTTAGCGCTTACTTTTCACCGAGTGCGCTAAGATTTGAAACAAACGATGGGTGGGAATCCAGCTTTCAGGGGAGTCCTCCCACGAGTCTCTGGACGGCTGTGTGGCCGAGCGGCGACCGTTAAAGCACTCAGTTTCGCTCGAGTACCATGACGACCAATTTGACTTCAGCACGACTTTAGGTCGCTTAATTTCAGCCTAGCGGGCTAGGAAATCACACAGACAAGCCTTGGGAATCCAGCTTTCAAGGGAGGCCTCTTCCAAGCCTCTCGGAGCTCGTGGGGCCGAACGGCGAGCGTCGAAGCACTCGGTTTCGCTCCAGTAGTAACCCTTTATTGACTAAATTGTAACATCACAACCTATGTGACTTTGCAGGACTTTTTAGCGCCTACTTTTCAGCTACTGGGCTAAGATTTGAAACAAACGATCGGTGGGAATGCACCTTTCAGGGGAGGCTTCCCCCGAGTCTCTGGACGGCTGTGGGGCAGAGTGGCGAGCGTTAAAGCACTCAGTTTCGGTCCAGTAGTAGGCCTTTATTGACTAAATTGTAACATGACGACCTATGTGATTTTGGCAGGACTTTTTTGCGCCTACTTTTCAGCTACTGGGCTAAGATTTGAAACAAACGATCGGTGGGAATCCAGCTTTCAGGGGAGGCCTCCCCCGAGTCTCTGGATGGCTGTGGGGCCGAGCGGCGAGCTTTAAAGCACTCAGTTTCGCTCGAGTACCATGACGACCGATTTGACTTCGGCACGACTTTAGGTCGCTTAATTTCAGCCTAGTGGGCTAGGAATTCATACAGACAATCCTTGGGAATCCAGCTTTCAGGGGATGCCACTTCCAAGCCTCTCAGAGGTCGTGGGGCCTAACGGCGAGCGTCATAGCACTCGGTTTCTTTCCAGTAGTAGGCCTTTATTGACTAAATTGTAACATGACAACCTATGTGATTTTGGCAGGAGTTTTTTGCGCATACTTTTCAGCTACTGGGCTAAGATTTGAAACAAACGATCGGTGGGAATCCAGCTTTCAGGGGAGGCCTCCCCCGAGTCTCTGTACGGCTGTGGGGCCGAGCGGCGAGCGTTAAAGCACTCAGTTTCGCTCGAGTACCATGACGACCGATTTGACTTTGGCACAACTTTAGGTCGCTTAATTTCTGCCTAGCGGGCAAGGAATTCACACAGACAAGCCTTGGGAATCCAGCTTTCAGGGGAGGCCGCTTCCAAGGCTCTCGGAGGTAGTGGGGCCGAACGGCGAGCGTCATAGCACTCGGTTTCTTTCCAGTAGTAGGCCTTTATTGACTAAATTGTAACATGACGACCTATGTGACTTTGGCAAGACTTTTTAGCGCCTACTTTTGAGCTAGTGGGCCTAAATTTGAAACAAACGATCGGTGGGAATCCAGCTTTCAGGGGAGGCCTCCCCCGAATCTCTGGACGGCTGTGGGGCCGAACGGTGAGCGTCAAAGCACTCGGTTTCTCTCCAGTCGTAGGCCTTTATTGACTAAATTGTAACATGACGACCTATGTGATTTTGGCAGGACTTTTTAGCGCCTACTTTTCAGCTACTGGGCGAAGATTTGAAACAAACGATCGGTGGGAATTCAGCTTTCAGGGGAGTCCTCCCCCGAGTCTCTGGACGGCTGTGGGGCCGAGCGGCGAGCGTCAAAGTACTCGGTTTCTCTCCAGTCATAGGCCTTTATTGACTAAATTGTAACATGACGACCTATGTGATTTTGGCAGGACTTTTTAGCGCCTACTTTTCAGCTACTGGGCGAAGATTTGAAACAAACGATCGGTGGGAATCCAGCTTTCAGGGGAGGCCTCTTCCAAGCCTCTCGGAGGTCGTGGGGCATAACGGCGAGCGTCAAAGCACTCGTTTTCGGTCCAGTAGTAGGCCTTTATTGACTAAATTGTACCATGACGACCTATGTGATTTTGGCAGGACATTTTAGCGCTTACTTTTGAGTTAGTGGGCTAAGATTTGAAACACATTATCGGTGGGAATCCAGCTTTCAGGGGAGTCCACCCCCGAGTCTCTGGACGGCTGTGGGGCCGAGCGGCGAGCATTAAAGCACTCAGTTTCGGTCCAGTCATAGGCCTTTATTGACTAAATTGTAACATGACGACCTATGTGATTTTGGCAGGACTTTTTAGCGCCTACTTTTCAGCTACTGGGCTAAGATTTGAAAGAAACGATCGGTGGGAATCCAGCTTTCAGGGGAGGCCTCTTCCAAGCCTCTCGGAGGTCGTGGGCCCGAACGGCGAGCGTCAAAGCACTCGGTTTCGCTCCAGTAGTAGGCCTTTATTGACTAAATTGTAACATGACAACCTATGTGACTTTGGCAGGACTTTTTAGCGCTTACTTTTTACCTAGTGCGCTAAGATTTGAAACAAACGATCGGTGGGAATCCAGCTTTCAGGGGAGGCCTCCCCCGAATCTCTGGATGGCTGTGGGGCCGAACGGTGAGCGTCAAAGCACTCGGTTTCTCTCCAGTCGTAAGGCCTTTATTGACTAAATTGTAACATGACGACCTATGTGATTTTGGCAGGACTTTTTAGCGCCTACTTTTCAGCTACTGGGCTAAGATTTGAAACAAACGATCGGTGGGAATTCAGCTTTCAGGGGAGTCCTCCCCCGAGTCTCTGGACGGCTGTGGGGCCGAGCGGCGAGCGTCAAAGCACTCGGTTTCTCTCCAGTCATAGGCCTTTATTGACTAAATTGTAACATGACGACCTATGTGATTTTGGCAGGACTTTTTAGCGCCTACTTTTCAGCTACTGGGCTAAGATTTGAAAGAAACGATCGGTGGGAATCCAGCTTTCAGGGGAGGCCTCTTCCAAGCCTCTCGGAGGTCGTGGGCCCGAACGGCGAGCGTCAAAGCACTCGGTTTCGCTCCAGTAGTAGGCCTTTATTGACTAAATTGTAACATGACAACCTATGTGACTTTGGCAGGACTTTTTAGCGCTTACTTTTTACCTAGTGCGCTAAGATTTGAAACAAACGATCGGTGGGAATCCAGCTTTCAGGGGAGTCCTCCCCCGAGTCTCTGGACGGCTGTGGGGCCGAGCGGCGAGCTTTAAAGCACTCAGTTTCGCTCGAGTACCATGACGACCGATTTGACTTCGGCACGACTTTAGGTCGCTTAATTTCAGCCTAGCGGGCTAAGAATTCACACAGACAATCCTTGGGAATCCAGCTTTCAGGGGAGGCCATTTCCAAGCCTCTCAGAGGTTGTGGGGCCTAACGGCGAGCGTCAAAGCACTCGGTTTCGGTCCAGTAGGAGGCCTTTATTGACTAAATTGTAACATGATGACCTATCTGATTTTGGCAGGACTTTTTCGCGCCTACTTTTCAGCTACTGGGCTAAGATTTGAAACAAACCATCGGTGGGAATCCAGCTTTCAGGGGAAGCTTCTTCCAAGCCTCTCGGAGGTTGTGGGGCCGAACGGCGAGCGTTAAAGCACTCAGTTTCGCTCCAGTAGTAGGCCTTTATTGACTAAATTGTACCATGACGACCTTTGTGATTTTGGCAGGACTTTTTAGCGCCTACTTTTCAGCTACTGGGCGAAGATTTGAAACAAACGATCGGTGGGAATCCAGCTTTCAGGGGAGGCCTCTTCCAAGCCTCTCGGAGGTCGTGGGGCATAACGGCGAGCGTCAAAGCACTCGTTTTCGGTCCAGTAGTAGGCCTTTATTGACTAAATTGTAACATGACAACCTATGTGACTTTGGCAGGACCTTTTAGCGCTTACTTTTCACCGAGTGCGCTAAGATTTGAAACAAACGATGGGTGGGAATCCAGCTTTCAGGGGAGTCCTCCCACGAGTCTCTGGACGGCTGTGTGGCCGAGCGGCGACCGTTAAAGCACTCAGTTTCGCTCGAGTACCATGACGACCAATTTGACTTCAGCACGACTTTAGGTCGCTTAATTTCAGCCTAGCGGGCTAGGAAATCACACAGACAAGCCTTGGGAATCCAGCTTTCAAGGGAGGCCTCTTCCAAGCCTCTCGGAGCTCATGGGGCCGAACGGCGAGCGTCGAAGCACTCGGTTTCGCTCCAGTAGTAACCCTTTATTGACTAAATTGTAACATCACAACCTATGTGACTTTGGCAGGACTTTTTAGCGCCTACTTTTCAGCTACTGGGCTAAGATTTGAAACAAACGATCGGTGGGAAGCCAGCTTTCAGGGGAGGCCTCTTCCAAGCCTCTCGGAGGTCGTGGGCCCGAACGGCGAGCGTCAAAGCACTCGGTTTGGCTCCAGTAGTAGGCCTTTATTGACTAAATTGTAACATGACGACCTATGTGATTTTGGCAGGACTTTTTTGCGCCTACTTTTCAGCTACTGGGCTAAGATTTGAAACAAACGATCGGTGGGAATCCAGCTTTCAGGGGAGGCCTCCCCCGAGTCTCTGGATGGCTGTGGGGCCGAGCGGCGAGCTTTAAAGCACTCAGTTTCGCTCGAGTACCATGACGACCGATTTGACTTCGGCACGACTTTAGGTCGCTTAATTTCAGCCTAGCGGGCTAGGAATTCATACAGACAATCCTTGGGAATCCAGCTTTCAGGGGATGCCACTTCCAAGCCTCTCAGAGGTCGTGGGGCCTAACGGCGAGCGTCAAAGCACTCGGTTTCGGTCCAGTAGGAGGCCTTTATTGACTAAATTGTAACATGACGACCTATGTGATTTTGGCAGGACTTTTTAGCGCTTACTTTTGAGCTAGTGGACTAAGATTTGAAACAAACGATCGGTGGGAATCCAGCTTTCAGGGGAGGCCTCCCCCGAGTCTCTGGATCGCTGTGGGGGCGAACGGCGAGCGTCAAAGCACTCGGTTTCGCTCCAGTAGTTGGCCTTTATTGAGTTAGTTGTAACATGACGACCTATGTGATTTTGGCAGGACTTTTTAGCGCCTACTTTTGAGCTACTGGGCTAAGATTAGAAACAAACGATCGGTGGGAAGCCAGCTTTCAGGGGAGGCCTCTTCCAAGCCTCTCGGAGGTCGTGGGCCCGAACGGCGAGCGTCAAAGCACTCGGTTTCGCTCCAGTAGTAGGCCTTTATTGACTAAATTGTAACATGACAACCTATGTGAATTTGGGAGGACTTTTTAGCGCTTACTTTTGACCTAGTGCGCTAAGATTTGAAACAAACGATCGGTGGGAATCCAGCTTTCAGGGGAGTCCACCCCCGAGTCTCAGGAAGGCTGTGGGGCCGAGCAGCGAGCGTTAAAGCACTCCGTTTCGCTCAAGTACCATGACGACCGATTTGACTTCGGCACGACTTTAGGTCGCTTAATTTCTGCCTTGCGGGCTAGGAATTTACACAGACAAGCCTTGGGAATCCAGCTTTAAAGGGAGGCCTCTTCCAAGCCTCTCGGAGCTCGTGAGGCCGAACGGCGAGCGTCAAAGCACTCGGTTTCGCTCCAGTAGTAGGCTTTTATTGACTAAATTGTAACATGACGACCTATGTGATTTTGGCAGGACTTTGTAGCGCTTACTTTTGAGCTAGTGGGCTAAGATTTGAAACAAACGATCGGTGGGAATCCAGCTTTCAGGGGAGGCCTCCCCCGAGTCTCTGGACGGCTGTGGGGGCGAACGGCGAGCGTCAAAGCACTCGGTTTCGCTCCAGTAGTAGGCCTTTATTGACTAAATTGTAACATGACAACCTATGTGACTTTGGGAGGACTTTTTAGCGCTTACTTTTGACCTAGTGCGCTAAGATTTGAAACAAACGATCGGTGGGAATCCAGCTTTCAGGGGAGTCCTCCCCCGAGTCTCTGGAAGGCTGTGGGGCCGAGCGGCGAGCGTTAAAGCACTCAGTTTCGCTCGAGTACCATGACGACCGATTTGACTTTGGCACAACTTTAGGTCGCTTAATTTCTGCCTAGCGGGCAAGGAATTCACACAGACAAGCCTTGGGAATCCAGCTTTCAGGGGAGGCCTCTTCCAAGGCTCTCGGAGGTAGTGGGGCCGAACGGCGAGCGTCATAGCACTCGGTTTCTTTCCAGTAGTAGGCCTTTATTGACTAAATTGTAACATGACGACCTATGTGACTTTGGCAAGACTTTTTAGCGCCTACTTTTGAGCTAGTGGGCTAAGATTTGAAACAAACGATCGGTGGGAATCCAGCTTTCAGGGGAGGCCTCCCCCGAATCTCTGGACGGCTGTGGGGCCGAACGGTGAGCGTCAAAGCACTCTGTTTCTCTCCAGTCGTAGGCCTTTATTGACTAAATTGTAACATGACGACCTATGTGATTTTGGCAGGACTTTTTAGCGCCTACTTTTGAGCTAGTGGGCTAAGATTTGAAACAAACGATCGGTGGGAAACCAGCTTTCAGGGGAGGCCTCTCCCGAGTCTCTGGACGGCTGTGGGGCCGAGCGGCGAGCGTTAAAGCACTCAGTTTCGATCCAGTCAGAGGCCTTTATTGACTAAATTGTAACATGACGACCTATGTGATTTTGGCAGGACTTTTTAGCGCCTACTTTTCAGCTACTGGGCTAAGATTTGAAACAAACGATCGGTGGGAAGCCAGCTTTCAGGGGAGGCCTCTTCCAAGCCTCTCGGAGGTCGTGGGCCCGAACGGCGAGCGTCAAAGCACTCGGTTTCGCTCCAGTAGTAGGCTTTTATTGACTAAATTGTAACATGACGACCTATGTGACTTTGGCAGGACTTTTTAGCGCTTACTTTTGAGCTAGTGGGCTAAGATTTGAAACAAACGATCGGTGGGAAGCCAGCTTTCAGGGGAGGCCTCCCCCGAGTCTCTGCACGGCTGTGGGGGCGAACGGCGAGCGTCAAAGCACTCGGTTTCTCTCCAGTAGTTGACCTTTATTGAGTAAATTGTAACATGACGACCTGTATGATTTTGGCAGGACTTTTTAGCGCCTACTTTTCAGCTACTGGGCTAAGATTTGAAATAAACGATCGGTGGGAATCCAGCTTTCAGGGGAGGCCTCTTCCAAGCCTCTCAGAGGTCGTGGGGCCGAGCGGCGAGCGTCCAAGCATTCGGTTTCTCTCCAGTAGTAGGCCTTTATTGACTAAATTGTAACATGACGACCTATGTGATTTTGGCAGGACTTTTTAGCGCCTACTTTTCAGCTACTGGGCTAAGATTTGAAACAAACGATCGGTGGGAATTCAGCTTTCAGGGGAGTCCTCCCCCGAGTCTCTGGACGGCTGTGGGGCCGGGCGGCGAGCGTCAAAGTACTCGGTTTCTCTCCAGTCATAGGCCTTTATTGACTAAATTGTAACATGACGACCTATGTGATTTTGGCAGGACTTTTTAGCGCCTACTTTTCAGCTACTGGGCTAAGATTTGAAACAAACGATCAGTGGGAATCAAGCTATCAGGGGAGTCCTCCCCCGAGTCTCTGGATGGCTGTGGGGCCGAGCGGCGAGCTTTAAAGCACTCAGTTTCGCTCGAGTACCATGACGACCGATTTGACTTCGGCACGACTTTAGGTCGCTTAATTTCAGCCTAGCGGGCTAGGAATTCATACAGACAATCCTTGGGAATCCAGCTTTCAGGGGATGCCACTTCCAAGCCTCTCAGAGGTCGTGGGGCCTAACGGCGAGCGTCAAAGCACTCGGTTTCGGTCCAGTAGGAGGCCTTTATTGACTAAATTGTAACATGACGACCTATGTGATTTTGGCAGGACTTTTTAGCGCCTACTTTTCAGCTACTGGGCGAAGATTTGAAACAAACGATCGGTGGGAATCCAGCTTTCAGGGGAGGCCTCTTCCAAGCCTCTCGGAGGTCGTGGGGCATAACGGCGAGCGTCAAAGCACTCGTTTTCGGTCCAGTAGTAGGCCTTTATTGACTAAATTGTACCATGACGACCTATGTGATTTTGGCAGGACATTTTAGCGCTTACTTTTGAGTTAGTGGGCTAAGATTTGAAACACATTATCGGTGGGAATCCAGCTTTCAGGGGAGGCCTCCCCCGAGTCTCTGGACGGCTGTGGGGGCGAACGGCGAGCGTCAAAGCACTCGGTTTCGCTCCAGTAGTAGGCCTTTATTGACTAAATTGTAACATGACAACCTATGTGACTTTGGGAGGACTTTTTAGCGCTTACTTTTGACCTAGTGCGCTAAGATTTGAAACAAACGATCGGTGGGAATCCAGCTTTCAGGGGAGTCCTCCCCCGAGTCTCTGGAAGGCTGTGGGGCCGAGCGGCGAGCGTTAAAGCACTCAGTTTCGCTCGAGTACCATGACGACCGATTTGACTTTGGCACAACTTTAGGTCGCTTAATTTCTGCCTAGCGGGCAAGGAATTCACACAGACAAGCCTTGGGAATCCAGCTTTCAGGGGAGGCCTCTTCCAAGGCTCTCGGAGGTAGTGGGGCCGAACGGCGAGCGTCATAGCACTCGGTTTCTTTCCAGTAGTAGGCCTTTATTGACTAAATTGTAACATGACGACCTATGTGACTTTGGCAAGACTTTTTAGCGCCTACTTTTGAGCTAGTGGGCTAAGATTTGAAACAAACGATCGGTGGGAATCCAGCTTTCAGGGGAGGCCTCCCCCGAATCTCTGGACGGCTGTGGGGCCGAACGGTGAGCGTCAAAGCACTCTGTTTCTCTCCAGTCGTAGGCCTTTATTGACTAAATTGTAACATGACGACCTATGTGATTTTGGCAGGACTTTTTAGCGCCTACTTTTGAGCTAGTGGGCTAAGATTTGAAACAAACGATCGGTGGGAAACCAGCTTTCAGGGGAGGCCTCTCCCGAGTCTCTGGACGGCTGTGGGGCCGAGCGGCGAGCGTTAAAGCACTCAGTTTCGATCCAGTCAGAGGCCTTTATTGACTAAATTGTAACATGACGACCTATGTGATTTTGGCAGGACTTTTTAGCGCCTACTTTTCAGCTACTGGGCTAAGATTTGAAACAAACGATCGGTGGGAAGCCAGCTTTCAGGGGAGGCCTCTTCCAAGCCTCTCGGAGGTCGTGGGCCCGAACGGCGAGCGTCAAAGCACTCGGTTTCGCTCCAGTAGTAGGCTTTTATTGACTAAATTGTAACATGACGACCTATGTGACTTTGGCAGGACTTTTTAGCGCTTACTTTTGAGCTAGTGGGCTAAGATTTGAAACAAACGATCGGTGGGAAGCCAGCTTTCAGGGGAGGCCTCCCCCGAGTCTCTGCACGGCTGTGGGGGCGAACGGCGAGCGTCAAAGCACTCGGTTTCTCTCCAGTAGTTGACCTTTATTGAGTAAATTGTAACATGACGACCTGTATGATTTTGGCAGGACTTTTTAGCGCCTACTTTTCAGCTACTGGGCTAAGATTTGAAATAAACGATCGGTGGGAATCCAGCTTTCAGGGGAGGCCTCTTCCAAGCCTCTCAGAGGTCGTGGGGCCGAGCGGCGAGCGTCCAAGCATTCGGTTTCTCTCCAGTAGTAGGCCTTTATTGACTAAATTGTAACATGACGACCTATGTGATTTTGGCAGGACTTTTTAGCGCCTACTTTTCAGCTACTGGGCTAAGATTTGAAACAAACGATCGGTGGGAATTCAGCTTTCAGGGGAGTCCTCCCCCGAGTCTCTGGACGGCTGTGGGGCCGGGCGGCGAGCGTCAAAGTACTCGGTTTCTCTCCAGTCATAGGCCTTTATTGACTAAATTGTAACATGACGACCTATGTGATTTTGGCAGGACTTTTTAGCGCCTACTTTTCAGCTACTGGGCTAAGATTTGAAACAAACGATCAGTGGGAATCAAGCTATCAGGGGAGTCCTCCCCCGAGTCTCTGGATGGCTGTGGGGCCGAGCGGCGAGCTTTAAAGCACTCAGTTTCGCTCGAGTACCATGACGACCGATTTGACTTCGGCACGACTTTAGGTCGCTTAATTTCAGCCTAGCGGGCTAGGAATTCATACAGACAATCCTTGGGAATCCAGCTTTCAGGGGATGCCACTTCCAAGCCTCTCAGAGGTCGTGGGGCCTAACGGCGAGCGTCAAAGCACTCGGTTTCGGTCCAGTAGGAGGCCTTTATTGACTAAATTGTAACATGACGACCTATGTGATTTTGGCAGGACTTTTTAGCGCCTACTTTTCAGCTACTGGGCGAAGATTTGAAACAAACGATCGGTGGGAATCCAGCTTTCAGGGGAGGCCTCTTCCAAGCCTCTCGGAGGTCGTGGGGCATAACGGCGAGCGTCAAAGCACTCGTTTTCGGTCCAGTAGTAGGCCTTTATTGACTAAATTGTACCATGACGACCTATGTGATTTTGGCAGGACATTTTAGCGCTTACTTTTGAGTTAGTGGGCTAAGATTTGAAACACATTATCGGTGGGAATCCAGCTTTCAGGGGAGTCCACCCCCGAGTCTCTGGACGGCTGTGGGGCCGAGCGGCGAGCATTAAAGCACTCAGTTTCGGTCCAGTCATAGGCCTTTATTGACTAAATTGTAACATGACGACCTATGTGATTTTGGCAGGACTTTTTAGCGCCTACTTTTCAGCTACTGGGCTAAGATTTGAACGAAACGATCGGTGGGAATCCAGCTTTCAGGGGAGGCCTCTTTCCGAGCCTCTCTGAGGTCGTGGGGCCGAACGGCGAGCGTCAAAGCACTCGGTTTCGCTCCAGTAGTAGGCCTTTATTGACTAAATTGTAACATGACATGACAACCTATGTTGTCACGTTTGTTTCAAATCTTAGCCCATATATTTTAGCGCTTACTTTTGAGCTAGTGCGCTAAGATTTGAAACAAACGATCGGTGGGAATCCAGCTTTCAGGGGAGGCCTCCCCCGAGTCTCTGGACAGCTGTGGGGCCGAACGGCGAGCGTCAAAGCACTCGGTTTCTCTCCAGTAGTTGGCCTTTATTGAGTAAATTGTAACATGACGACCTATGTGATTTTGGCAGGACTTTTTAGCGCCTACTTTTCAACTACTGGGCTAAGATTTGAAACAAACGATCGGTGGGAATCCAGCTTTCAAGGGAGGCCTCTTCCAAGCCTCTCGGAGCTCGTGGGGCCGAACGGCGAGCGTCAAAGCAGTCGGTTTCGCTCCAGAAGTAGGCCTTTATTGACTAAATTGTAACATGACGACCTATGTGACTTTGGCAGGACTTTTTAGCGCCTACTTTTCAACTACTGGGCTAAGATTTGAAAAAAACGATCGGTGGGAATCCAGCTTTCACGGGAGTCCTCCCCCGAGTCTCTGGAAGGCTGTGGGGCCGAGCGGCGAGCGTTAAAGCACTCAGTTTCGCTCGAGTACCGTGACGACCTATGTGACTTTGGCAGGACTTTTTAGCGCTTACTTTTGAGCTAGTGGGCTAAGATTTGAAACAAACGATCGGTGGGAATCCAGTTTTCAGGGTAGGCCTACCCTGAGTCTCTGGACAGCTGTGGGGCCGAACGGCGAGCGTCAAGGCATTCGGTTTCTCTCCAGTAGTAGGCCTTTATTGACTAAATTGTAACATGACAACCTATGTGATTTTGGCAGGACTTTTTAGCGCTTACTTTTGACCTAGTGCGCTAAGATTTGAAACAAACGATCGGTGGGAATCCAGCTTTCAGGGGAGTCCTCCCCCGAGTCTCTGGAAGGCTGTGGGGCCGAGCGGCGAGTGTTAAAGCACTCAGTTTCGCTCGAGTACCATGACGACCGATTTGACTTCGGCACGACTTTAGGTCGCTTAATTTCTGCCTAGTGGGCTAGGAATTTACACAGACAAGCCTTGGGTATCCAGCTTTAAAGGGAGGTCTCTTCCAAGCCTCTCGGAGCTCGTGAGGCCGAACGGCGAGCGTCAAAGCACTCGGTTTCGCTCCAGTAGTAGGCCTTTATTGACTAAATTGTAACATGACGACCTATGTGATTTTGGCAGGACTTTTTAGCGCCTACTTTTCAACTACTGGGCTAAGATTTGAAACAAACGATCGGTGGGAATCCAGCTTTCAGGGGAGGCCTCCCCCGAGTCTCTGGACAGCTGTGGGGCCGAACGGCGAGCGTCAAAGCACTCGGTTTCTCTCCAGTAGTTGGCCTTTATTGAGTAAATTGTAACATGACGACCTATGTGATTTTGGCAGGACTTTTTAGCGCCTACTTTTCAACTACTGGGCTAAGATTTGAAACAAACGATCGGTGGGAATCCAGCTTTCAAGGGAGGCCTCTTCCAAGCCTCTCGGAGCTCGTGGGGCCGAACGGCGAGCGTCAAAGCAGTCGGTTTCGCTCCAGAAGTAGGCCTTTATTGACTAAATTGTAACATGACGACCTATGTGACTTTGGCAGGACTTTTTAGCGCCTACTTTTCAACTACTGGGCTAAGATTTGAAAAAAACGATCGGTGGGAATCCAGCTTTCACGGGAGTCCTCCCCCGAGTCTCTGGAAGGCTGTGGGGCCGAGCGGCGAGCGTTAAAGCACTCAGTTTCGCTCGAGTACCGTGACGACCTATGTGACTTTGGCAGGACTTTTTAGCGCTTACTTTTGAGCTAGTGGGCTAAGATTTGAAACAAACGATCGGTGGGAATCCAGTTTTCAGGGTAGGCCTCCCCTGAGTCTCTGGACAGCTGTGGGGCCGAACGGCGAGCGTCAAGGCATTCGGTTTCTCTCCAGTAGTAGGCCTTTATTGACTAAATTGTAACATGACAACCTATGTGATTTTGGCAGGACTTTTTAGCGCTTACTTTTGACCTAGTGCGCTAAGATTTGAAACAAACGATCGGTGGGAATCCAGCTTTCAGGGGAGTCCTCCCCCGAGTCTCTGGAAGGCTGTGGGGCCGAGCGGCGAGTGTTAAAGCACTCAGTTTCGCTCGAGTACCATGACGACCGATTTGACTTCGGCACGACTTTAGGTCGCTTAATTTCTGCCTAGTGGGCTAGGAATTTACACAGACAAGCCTTGGGTATCCAGCTTTAAAGGGAGGTCTCTTCCAAGCCTCTCGGAGCTCGTGACGCCGAACGGCGAGCGTCAAAGCACTCGGTTTCGCTCCAGTAGTAGGCCTTTATTGACTAAATTGTAAAATGACGACCTATGTGATTTTGGCAGGACTTTTTAGCGCCTACTTTTGAGCTAGTGGGCTAAGATTTGAAACAAACGATCGGTGGGAATCCAGCTTTCAGGGGAGGCCTCTTCCGAGCCTCTCTGAGGTCGTGGGGCCGAACGGCGAGCGTCAAAGCACTCGGTTTCGCTCCAGTAGTAGGCCTTTATTGACTAAATTGTAACAAGACATGACAACCTATGTTGTCACGTTTGTTTCAAACCTTAGCCCATATATTTTAGCGCTTACTTTTGAGCTAGTGCGCTAAGATTTGAAACAAACGATCGGTGGGAATCCAGCTTTCAGGGGAGGCCTCCCCCGAGTCTCTGGACAGCTGTGGGGCCGAACGGCGAGCGTCAAAGCACTCGGTTTCTCTCCAGTAGTTGGCCTTTATTGAGTAAATTGTAACATGACGACCTATGTGATTTTGGCAGGACTTTTTAGCGCCTACTTTTCAGCTACTGGGCTAAGATTTGAAACAAACGATCGATCATAAATCCTGACTTTATAGTTGTATCTTGGAATGATATGTTTAAGTAACCAATTAGATTCAAGATGCACCTGAATTAGGTGAAAAAGAAAGTTTCACCTAAATTAATGTTTAAAAGCAAATATTTCTGAATGGTTAAAGGCAAAAATATTGTACCTAAAAGGGAAATACAACCGAACTATACGTATGTACTGTACTGGATGAAGAAAAAGAAAAGTTGAAGCCCATGTAACATTTATGCACTATGTGAACAATGAATTCAGTGATCTGTTTGGGTACCACTAGAGGGAGCCAGCATACCACAAGTGGTACTCATACCACACTATGAGAGTCAGTGTTTCAAGGCAGAGTTGTGTGCAGCAATGCTGCACTCACATTTTTTTTAAGGGTATAAATATGATGCGTTCAAGAACACAATTAGTTGTCTTGCATCTGAACTAAGAAATTATTTCTTTGACTCCAATCAAGTATTAACTAAGATTTTGCAATTTTTTTTTTGCACAATGTGCAATTAAAAGACATAACTCCCACATGCAGTGTATTCATTTGCATGTATTTACATGATACATTGTGACTCTGAACCTACATAAATGTATGACTGCCTCATGTTATTACAAATACACAAAAAATTGATAGATAGCTACTTTTGAATTCAGAAGTGACGTAAAAGTTTGGTTGTTTTTCAAACTTTCGGCCTTTATTGACTAAATTGTAACATGACGACCTATGTGATTTTGGCAGGACTTTTTAGCGCCTACTTTTCAGCTACTGGGATAAGATTTGAAACAAACGATCGGTGGGAATCCAGCTTTCAGGGGAGGCCTCTTCCAAGCCTCTCGGAGGTCGTGGGGCCGAACGGCGAGCGTCAAAGCACTCGATTTCGCTCCAGTAGTCGGCCTTTATTGACTCAATTGTAACATGACGACCTATGTGACTTTGGCAGGACTTTTTAGCGCTTACTTTTGAGCTAGTGGGCTACGATTTGAAACACAATATTGGTGGGAATCCAGCTTTCAGGGGAGGCCTCCCCCGAGTCTCTGGACAGCTGTGGGGCCGAATGGCGAGCGTCAAAGCACTCGGTTTCTCTCCAGTAGTAGGCCTATATTGACTAAATTGTAACATGACGACCTATATGATTTTGGCAGGACTTTTTTGCGCCTACTTTTCAGCTACTGGGCTAAGATTTGAAAGAAACGATCGGTGGGAATCCAGCTTTCAGGGGAGGCCTCTTCCAAGCCTCTTGGAGGTCGTGGGCCCGAACGGCGAGCGTCAAAGCACTCTGTTTCGCTCCAGTAGTAGGCCTTTATTGACTAAATTGTAACATGACAACCTATGTGACTTTGGCAGGACTTTTTAGCGCTTACGTTTGAGCAAGTGGGCTAAGATTTGAATCAAATTATCGGTGGGAATCCAGCTTTCAGGGGAGTCCTCCCCCGAGTCTCTGGATGGCTGTGGGGCCGAGCGGCGAGCGTTAAAGCACTCAATTTCGCTCGAGTACCATGACGACCGATTTGACTTCGGCACGACTTTAGGTCGCTTAATTTCAGCCTAGCGGGCTAGGAATTCACACAGACAATCCTTGGCAATCCAGCTTTCAGGGGAGGCTTCTTCCAAGCCTCTCAGAGGTCGTGTGGCCGAACGGCGAGCGTCGAAGCACTCAGTTTCGCTCCAGTAGTAGGCCTTTATTGACTAAATTGTAACATGACGACCTATGTGACTTTGGCAGGACTTTTTAGCGCCTACTTTTCAGCTACTGGGCTAAGATTTGAAACAAACGATCGGTGGGAATCCAGCTTTCAGGGGAGGCCTCTTCCGAGCCTCTCGGAGGTCGTGGGGCCGAACGGCAAGCGTCAAAACACTCGGTTTCGCTCCAGTAGTAGGCCTTTATTGACTAAATTGTAACATGACGACCTATGTGACTTTGGCAGGACATTTTAGCGCCTAGTTTTGAGCTAGTGGCCTAAGATTTGAAACAAACGATCGGTGGGAATCCAGCTTTCAGGGGAGGCCTCCCCCGAGTCTCTGGACAGCTGTGGGGCCGAATGGCGAGCGTCAAAGCACTCGGTTTCTCTCCAGTAGTAGGCCTATATTGACTAAATTGTAACATGACGACCTATATGATTTTGGCAGGACTTTTTAGCGCCTATTTTTCAGCTACTGGGCTAAGATTTAAAAGAAACGATCGGTGGGAATCCAGCTTTCAGGGGAGGCCTCTTCCAAGCCTCTTGGAGGTCGTGGGCCCGAATGGCGAGCGTCAAAGCACTCTGTTTCGCTCCAGTAGTAGGCCTTTATTGACTAAATTGTAACATGACAACCTATGTGACTTTGGCAGGACTTTTTAGCGCTTACGTTTGAGCAAGTGGGCTAAGATTTGAATCGGATTATCGGTGGGAATCCAGCTTTCAGGGGAGTCCTCTCCCGAGTCTCTGGACGGCTTTGGGGCCGAGCGGCGAGCGTTAAAGCACTCAGTTTCGCTCGAGTACCATGACGACCGATTTGACTTCGGCACGACTTTAGGTCGCCTAATTTCTGTCTAGCGGGCTAGGAATTTACAAAGACAAGCCTTGGGAATCCAGCTTTCAAGGGAGGCCTCTTCCAAGCCTCTCGGAGCTCGTGAGGCCGAACGGCGAGCGTCAAAGCACTCGGTTTCGTCCAGTAGTAGGCTTTTATTGACTAAATTGTAACATGACGACCTATGTGACTTTAGCAGGACTTTTTAGCGCTTACTTTAGAGCTAGTGGACTAAGATTTGAAACAAACGATCGGTGGGAATCCAGCTTTCAGGGGAGGCCTCCCCCGAGTCTCTGGACGGCTGTGGGGGCGAACGGCGAGCGTCAAAGCACTCGTTTTCGCTCAAGTAGTAGGCCTTTATTGACTAAATTGTAACATGACGACCTATGTAATTTTGGCAGGACTTTTTAGCGCCTACTTTTCAGCTACTGGGCTAAGATTTGAAACAAACGATCGGTGGGAATCCAGCTTTCAGGGGAGCCCTCTTCCAAGCCTCTCGGAGGTCGTGGGGCCGAACGGCAAGCGTCAAAACACTCGGTTTCGCTCCAGTAGTAGGCCTTTATTGACTAAATTGTAACATGACGACCTATGTGACTTTGGCAGGACATTTTAGCGCCTAGTTTTGAGCTAGTGGCCTAAGATTTGAAACAAACGATCGGTGGGAATCCAGCTTTCAGGGGAGGCCTCCCCCGAGTCTCTGGACAGCTGTGGGGCCGAACGACGAGCGTCAAAGCACTCGGTTTCTCTCCAGTAGTAGGCCTCTATTGACTAAATTGTAACATGACGACCTTTATGATTTTGGCAGGACTTTTTAGCGCCTACTT
Organism: Phycodurus eques; assembly: GCF_024500275.1. NCBI lineage: Eukaryota > Metazoa > Chordata > Actinopteri > Syngnathiformes > Syngnathidae > Phycodurus > Phycodurus eques. Next base: position 369,603 of record NW_026904027.1, read on the forward strand.
TTCAGCTACTGGGCTAAGATTTGAAAGAAACGATCGGTGGGAATCCAGCTTTCAGGGGAGGCCTCTTCCAAGCCTCTTGGAGGTCGTGGGCCCGAACGGCGAGCGTCAAAGCACTCGGTTTCGCTCCAGTAGTAGGCCTTTATTGACTAAATTGTAACATGACGACCTATGCGATTTTGGCAGGACTTTTTAGCGCCTACTTTTCAGCTACTGGGCTAAGATTTGAAACAAACGATCGGTGGGAATCCAGCTTTCAGGGGAGGCCTCTTCCAAGCCTCTCGGAGGTTGTGGGGCCGAACGGCGAGCGTGAAAGCACACAGTTTCTTTCCAGTAGTTGGCCTTTATTGACTAAATTGTAACATGACGACCTATGTGATTTTGGCAAGACTTTTTAGCGCCTACCTTTGAGCTAGTGGGCTAAGATTTGAGACAAACGATCGGTGGGAATCCAGCTTTTAGGGGAGGCCTCTTCCAAGCCTCTCGGATGTCGTGGGCCCGAACGGCGAGCGTCAAAGCACTCGGTTTCGCTCGAGTACCATGACGACCGATTTGACTTCGGCACGACTTTAGGTCGTTTAATTTCAGCCTAGCGGGCTAGGAATTCACACAGACAATCCTTGGGAATCCAGCTTTCAGGGGAGGCCTCTTCCAAGCCTCTCGGAGGTCGTGGGGCCGAACGGCGAGCGTCATAGCACTCGGTTTCGCTCCAGTAGTAGACCTTTATTGACTAAATTGTAACATGACAACCGCTGTGACTTTGGCAGGACTTTTTTGCGCCTACTTTTTAGCTACTGGGCTAAGATTTAAAACAAACGATCGGTGGGAATCCAGCTTTCAGGGGAGGCCTCTTCCGAGCCTCTCGGAGGTCGTGGGGTCGAGCGGCGAGCGTTAAAGCACTCAGTTTCGCTCGAGTACCATGACGACCGATTTGACTTCGGCACGACTTTAGGTCGCCTAATTTCTGCCTAGCGGGCTAGGAATTTACACAGACAAGCCTTGGGAATCCAGCTTTCAGGGGAGGCAACTTCCAAGCCTCTCAGAGGTTGTGGGGCCTAACGGCGAGCGTCAAAGCACTCGTTTTCGCTCCAGTAGTAGGCCTTTATTGACTAAATTGTAACATGACGACCTATGTGACTTTGGCATGACTTTTTAGCGCCTACTTTTGAGCTAGTGGGCTAAGATTTGAATCAAACAGTCGGTCGGAATCCAGCTTTCAGGGGACGCCTCCCCCGAGTCTCTGGACGGCTGTGGGGCAGAGTGGCGAGCGTTAAAGCACTCAGTTTCGGTCCAGTAGTAGGCCTTTATTGACTAAATTGTAACATGACGACCTATGTGATTTTGGCAGGACTTTTTAGCGCTTACTCTTGAGCTAGTGGGTTAAGATTTGAAACACATTATCGGTGGGAATCCAGCTTTCAGGGGAGTCCTCCCCCGAGTCTCTGGACGGCTGTGGGGCCGAGCGGCGAGCGTTAAAGCACTCAGTTTCGCTCGAGTACCATGACGACCGATTTGACTTCGGCACGACTTTAGGTCGCTTAATTTCAGCCTAACGGGCTAGGAATTCACACAGACAATCCTTGGGAATCCAGCTTTCAGGGGAGGCCTCTTTCAAGCCTCTCAGAGGTCGTGGGGCTGAACGGCGAGCGTCAAAGCAATCGGTTTCGCTCCATTAGTAGGCCTTTATTGACTAAATTGTAACATGACGACCTATGTGACTTTGGCAGGGCTTTTTAGCGCTTACTTTTGAGCTAGTGGGCTACGATTTGAAACACAATATCGGTGGGAATCCAGCTTTCAGGGGAGGCCTCCCCCGAGTCTCTGGACGGCTGTGGGGCCGAGCGGCGAGCGTTAAAGCACTCAGTTTCGCTCGAGTACCATGACGACCGATTTGACTTCGGCACGACTTTAGGTCGCCTAATTTCTGCCTAGCGGGCTAGGAATTTACACAGACAAGCCTTGGGAATCCAGCTTTCAGGGGAGGCCACTTCCAAGCCTCTCAGAGGTTGTGGGGCCTAACGGCGAGCTTTAAAGCACTCAGTTTCGCTCGAGTACCATGACGACCGATTTGACTTCGGCACGACTTTAGGTCGCTTAATTTCAGCCTAGCGGGCTAGGAATTCATACAGACAATCCTTGGGAATCCAGCTTTCAGGGGATGCCACTTCCAAGCCTCTCAGAGGTCGTGGGGCCTAACGGCGAGCGTCAAAGCATTCGGTTTCGGTCCAGTAGGAGGCCTTTATTGACTAAATTGTAACATGACGACCTATGTGATTTTGGCAGGACTTTTTAGCGCTTACTTTTGAGCTAGTGGGCTAAGATTTGAAACAAACGATCGGTGGGAAACCAGCTTTCAGGGGAGGCCTCCCTCGAGTCTCTGGACGGCTGTGGGGCCGAGCAGCGAGCGTTAAAGCACTCAGTTTCGCTCAAGTACCATGACGACCGATTTGACTTCGGCACGACTTTAGGTCGCTTAATTTCTGCCTTGCGGGCTAGGAATTTACACAGACAAGCCTTGGGAATCCAGCTTTAAAGGGAGGCCTCTTCCAAGCCTCTCGGAGCTCGTGAGGCCGAACGGCGAGCGTCAAAGCACTCTGTTTCGCTCCAGTAGTAGGCTTTTATTGACTAAATTGTAACATGACGACCTATGTGATTTTGGCAGGACTTTGTAGCGCTTACTTTTGAGCTAGTGGGCTAAGATTTGAAACAAACGATCGGTGGGAATCCAGCTTTCAGGGGAGGCCTCCCCCGAGTCTCTGGACGGCTGTGGGGGCGAACGGCGAGCGTCAAAGCACTCGGTTTCGCTCCAGTAGTTGGCCTTTATTGAGTTAGTTGTAACATGACGACCTATGTGATTTTGGCAGGACTTTTTAGCGCCTACTTTTGAGCTACTGGGCTAAGATTAGAAACAAACGATCGGTGGGAAGCCAGCTTTCAGGGGAGGCCTCTTCCAAGCCTCTCGGAGGTCGTGGGCCCGAACGGCGAGCGTCAAAGCACTCGGTTTCGCTCCAGTAGTAGGCCTTTATTGACTAAATTGTAACATGACAACCTATGTGAATTTGGGAGGACTTTTTAGCGCTTACTTTTGACCTAGTGCGCTAAGATTTGAAACAAACGATCGGTGGGAATCCAGCTTTCAGGGGAGTCCACCCCCGAGTCTCAGGAAGGCTGTGGGGCCGAGCAGCGAGCGTTAAAGCACTCCGTTTCGCTCAAGTACCATGACGACCGATTTGACTTCGGCACGACTTTAGGTCGCTTAATTTCTGCCTTGCGGGCTAGGAATTTACACAGACAAGCCTTGGGAATCCAGCTTTAAAGGGAGGCCTCTTCCAAGCCTCTCGGAGCTCGTGAGGCCGAACGGCGAGCGTCAAAGCACTCGGTTTCGCTCCAGTAGTAGGCTTTTATTGACTAAATTGTAACATGACGACCTATGTGATTTTGGCAGGACTTTGTAGCGCTTACTTTTGAGCTAGTGGGCTTAGATTTGAAACAAACGATCGGTGGGAATCCAGCTTTCAGGGGAGGCCTCCCCCGAGTCTCTGGACGGCTGCGGGGGCGAACGGCGAGCGTCAAAGCACTCGGTTTCGCTCCAGTAGTAGGCCTTTATTGACTAAATTGTAACATGACAACCTATGTGACTTTGGGAGGACTTTTTAGCGCTTACTTTTGACCTAGTGCGCTAAGATTTGAAACAAACGATCGGTGGGAATCCAGCTTTCAGGGGAGTCCTCCCCCGAGTCTCTGGAAGGCTGTGGGGCCGAGCGGCGAGCGTTAAAGCACTCAGTTTCGCTCAAGTAGTAGGCTTTTATTGACTAAATTGTAACATGACGACCTATGTGACTTTGGCAGGACTTTTTAGCGCTTACGTTTGAGCTATTGGGTTAAGATTTGAAACAAATGATCGGTGGGAATCCAGCTTTCAGGGGAGGTCTCCCCCGAGTCTCTGGGCGGCTGTGGGGGCGAACGGCGAGAGTCTAAGCACTCGGTTTCTCTCCAGTAGTTGGCCTTTATTGAGTAAATTGTAACATGACGACCTATGTGATTTAGGCAGGACTTTTTAGCGCCTACTTTTGAGCTAGTGGGCTAAGATTTGAAACAAACGATTGGTGGGAAACCAGCTTTCAGGGGAGGCCTCCCCCGAGTCTCTGGACGGCTGTGGGGCCGAGCGGCGAGCGTTAAAGCACTCAGTTTCGGTCCAGTCAGAGGCCTTTATTGACTAAATTGTAACATGACGACCTATGTGATTTTGGCAGGACTTTTTAGCGCCTACTTTTCAGCTACTGGGCTAAGATTTGAAACAAACGATCGGTGGGAAGCCAGCTTTCAGGGGAGGCCTCTTCCAAGCCTCTCGGAGGTCGTGGGCCCGAACGGCGAGCGTCAAAGCACTCGGTTTCGCTCCAGTAGTAGGCTTTTATTGACTAAATTGTAACATGACGACCTATGTGACTTTGGCAGGACTTTTTAGCGCTTACTTTTGAGCTAGTGGGCTAAGATTTGAAACAAACGATCGGTGGGAAGCCAGCTTTTAGGGGAGGCCTCCCCCGAGTCTCTGCACGGCTGTGTGGGCGAACGGCGAGCGTCAAAGCACTCGGTTTCTCTCCAGTAGTTGACCTTTTTTGAGTAAATTGTAACATGACGACCTGTGTGATTTTGGCAGGACTTTTTAGCGCCTACTTTTCAGCTACTGGGCTAAGATTTGAAATAAACGATCGGTGGGAATCCAGCTTTCAGGGGAGGCCTCTTCCAAGCCTCTCAGAGGTCGTGGGGCCGAGCGGCGAGCGTCAAAGCATTCGGTTTCTCTCCAGTAGTAGGCCTTTATTGACTAAATTGTAACATGACAACCTATGTGATTTTGGCAGGACTTTTTTGCGCCTACTTTTCAGCTACTGGGCTAAGATTTGAAACAAACGATCGGTGGGAATCCAGCTTTCAGGGGAGGCCTCCCCCGAGTCTCTGTACGGCTGTGGGGCCGAGCGGCGAGCGTTAAAGCACTCAGTTTCGCTCGAGTACCATGACGACCGATTTGACTTTGGCACAACTTTAGGTCGCTTAATTTCTGCCTAGCGGGCAAGGAATTCACACAGACAAGCCTTGGGAATCCAGGTTTCAGGGGAGGCCTCTTCCAAGGCTCTCGGAGGTAGTGGGGCCGAACGGCGAGCGTCATAGCACTCGGTTTCTTTCCAGTAGTAGGCCTTTATTGACTAAATTGTAACATGACGACCTATGTGACTTTGGCAAGACTTTTTAGCGCCTACTTTTGAGCTAGTGGGCTAAGATTTGAAACAAACGATCGGTGGGAATCCAGCTTTCAGGGGAGGCCTCCCCCGAATCTCTGGACGGCTGTGGGGCCGAACGGTGAGCGTCAAAGCACTCGGTTTCTCTCCAGTCGTAGGCCTTTATTGACTAAATTGTAACATGACGACCTATGTGATTTTGGCAGGACTTTTTAGCGCCTACTTTTGAGCTAGTGGGCTAAGATTTGAAACAAACGATCGGTGGGAAACCAGCTTTCAGGGGAGGCCTCTCCCGAGTCTCTGGACGGCTGTGGGGCCGAGCGGCGAGCGTTAAAGCACTCAGTTTCGGTCCAGTCAGAGGCCTTTATTGACTAAATTGTAACATGACGACCTATGTGATTTTGGCAGGACTTTTTAGCGCCTACTTTTCAGCTACTGGGCTAAGATTTGAAACAAACGATCGGTGGGAAGCCAGCTTTCAGGGGAGGCCTCTTCCAAGCCTCTCGGAGGTCGTGGGCCCGAACGGCGAGCGTCAAAGCACTCGGTTTCGCTCCAGTAGTAGGCTTTTATTGACTAAATTGTAACATGACGACCTATGTGACTTTGGCAGGACTTTTTAGCGCTTACTTTTGAGCTAGTGGGCTAAGATTTGAAACAAACGATCGGTGGGAAGCCAGCTTTCAGGGGAGGCCTCCCCCGAGTCTCTGCACGGCTGTGGGGGCGAACGGCGAGCGTCAAAGCACTCGGTTTCTCTCCAGTAGTTGACCTTTATTGAGTAAATTGTAACATGACGACCTGTGTGATTTTGGCAGGACTTTTTAGCGCCTACTTTTCAGCTACTGGGCTAAGATTTGAAATAAACGATTGGTGGGAATCCAGCTTTCAGGGGAGGCCTCTCCCGAGTCTCTGGACGGCTGTGGGGCCGAGCGGCGAGCGTTAAAGCACTCAGTTTCGGTCCAGTCAGAGGCCTTTATTGACTAAATTGTAACATGACGACCTATGTGATTTTGGCAGGACTTTTTAGCGCCTACTTTTCAGCTACTGGGCTAAGATTTGAAACAAACGATCGGTGGGAAGCCAGCTTTCAGGGGAGGCCTCTTCCAAGCCTCTCGGAGGTCGTGGGCCCGAACGGCGAGCGTCAAAGCACTCGGTTTCGCTCCAGTAGTAGGCTTTTATTGACTAAATTGTAACATGACGACCTATGTGACTTTGGCAGGACTTTTTAGCGCTTACTTTTGAGCTAGTGGGCTAAGATTTGAAACAAACGATCGGTGGGAAGCCAGCTTTCAGGGGAGGCCTCCCCCGAGTCTCTGCACGGCTGTGGGGGCGAACGGCGAGCGTCAAAGCACTCGGTTTCTCTCCAGTAGTTGACCTTTATTGAGTAAATTGTAACATGACGACCTGTGTGATTTTGGCAGGACTTTTTAGCGCCTACTTTTCAGCTACTGGGCTAAGATTTGAAATAAACGATCGGTGGGAATCCAGCTTTCAGGGGAGGCCTCTTCCAAGCCTCTCAGAGGTCGTGGGGCCGAGCGGCGAGCGTCAAAGCATTCGGTTTCTCTCCAGTAGTAGGCCTTTATTGACTAAATTGTAACATGACAACCTATGTGATTTTGGCAGGACTTTTTTGCGTCTACTTTTCAGCTACTGGGCTAAGATTTGAAACAAACGATCGGTGGGAATCCAGCTTTCAGGGGAGGCCTCCCCCGAGTCTCTGTACGGCTGTGGGGCCGAGCGGCGAGCGTTAAAGCACTCAGTTTCGCTCGAGTACCATGACGACCGATTTGACTTTGGCACAACTTTAGGTCGCTTAATTTCTGCCTAGCGGGCAAGGAATTCACACAGACAAGCCTTGGGAATCCAGCTTTCAGGGGAGGCCTCTTCCAAGCCTCTCGGAGGTCGTGGGGCATAACGGCGAGCGTCAAAGCACTCGTTTTCGCTCCAGTAGTAGGCCTTTATTGACTAAATTGTAACATGACAACCTATGTGACTTTGGCAGGACTTTTTAGCGCTTACTTTTTACCTAGTGCGCTAAGATTTGAAACAAACGATCGGTGGGAATCCAGCTTTCAGGGGAGGCCTCCCCCGAATCTCTGGATGGCTGTGGGGCCGAACGGTGAGCGTCAAAGCACTCGGTTTCTCTCCAGTCGTAAGGCCTTTATTGACTAAATTGTAACATGACGACCTATGTGATTTTGGCAGGACTTTTTAGCGCTTACTTTTTACCTAGTGCGCTAAGATTTGAAACAAACGATCGGTGGGAATCCAGCTTTCAGGGGAGGCCTCCCCCGAGTCTCTGGACGGCTGTGGGGGCCGAGCGGCGAGCGTCAAAGCACTCGGTTTCTCTCCAGTAGTTAGGCCTTTATTGAGTTAAGTTGTAACATGACGACCTATGTGATTTTGGCAGGACTTTTTAGCGCCTACTTTTGAGCTACTGGGCTAAGATTTAGAAACAAACGATCGGTGGGAATCCAGCTTTCAGGGGAGGCCTCTTCCAAGCCTCTCGGAGGTCGTGGGGCCCGAACGGCGAGCGTCAAAGCACTCGGTTTCGCTCCAGTAGTAGGCCTTTATTGACTAAATTGTAACATGACAACCTATGTGAATTTGGGAGGACTTTTTAGCGCTTACTTTTGACCTAGTGGG